>NC_142935.1:37041232-37066232 GCF_046866305.1 Octopus bimaculoides
TTTAATAAATACTTTCAGCAAGCAGTATCTATACTATATGTCTTAAGGAGTTCAGACTCAATGTAGCTTATTTTAAAATGAAGTTTGTCATAATAATTCGCGGCAAGCTTTCAACAAATTTCAGGTGGAAACATATTTAGCATTTTATGAAAATAAAACCTGATATGTCAGGCAGAATTCCGTCAGAAAGATTGTATTGACAGGTATGTTCAAGCTGATGCAAGAAGGAAGATACTTTTGTTGAAAACAAATTCCTTGTGATGTAGAACACCTTTCACGAGTTGTCAAAGACAATGATTTACCAAAGAATCTCAAATCAGTTCAACATATTCTTCATATCTTTCTTCAAACTGCAGCAGAGAACATTGAGCTGGTGAAATATTAAGTTCTCCGAGATAGTAACATTTTGAAAGATATTATCATTCTCATTGTAAAGTTTAACAAAAGTGCTTCTTTTCCGTAAAAGTGAGACAGTCAAGCATATAGGTGTATGTATGGTTGCGTTGAAGATAGGTTCTATAGGAAAATGCATAGTCGAGGTCCGATACCACGGCACGACAATATGATTTGGACATACACCTTCTGCTGCACTTTCAGTACAAACACTAATGTTTTGTGAGAAGAAATGTATGCGTATATGTTTGTAAACACATACATAAACATGTACGTATATATGTATATACACCATAAGACAGATATATTTTCCACGGTAACTGCAGTGTATTTGCGTTTTAGCAGTTAAAATATGTCACAAATATATTTCAAGCAAACCTAAATTCTGCATATATATATATATATATATATATATATATATATATATATATATATATATATATATATATATATATATATGTACTCATTTACTTGATTCACTCATTTGACTGCGGCAATGCTGCAGCACCGCCTATAGTCGAGCAAATCGACCCCAGAATCGGTTGTCAAGCGATGTTGGGGAGACAAACACAGACACACCAACATATACACACACATACATATATATATATACATATATACGACGAGATTCTTTCAGTTTCCGTCGACCAAATCCAATCACAAAGCGTTGGTCGGCCCGAGGATATAGTAGAAGACGCTTCCCCAAGGTGCCACGGAGTGGGACTGAATCCAGAACCATGCGGTTGGTAAACAAGCTATTTACCACACAGCCACTCCTGCACCTGTAAACTAGAATCACACACACACACACACACACACACACACACACACACACACACACACACACACATACATATGTATATATATATATATATATATATATATATAATAAAAATGTGTGTGCGTCAGTGTGTCTGCGTGTCTGTCTGTCTGCCTATATAGGAAGAAAAATTACAGCGTGGATATAAAAAGTAAAAGCTCACAACAATGACAATGCAATTGGTCCTGAGTCTCTAGCGGCCCTCCGAAGAGACCTGAGGTCCCCTTTTCAACATGCAAAAAATTGCATTTCAAAAATAAATGAAGCGTCTAATAGATTTGATTGTTATCGAATTAGCATACCACATTTTTTATCTGTTTCTGCTCAAAGCTCTGGCCATACTGGGACACCGCTGTAGGCTGTTAGGCTGTAATCATTGAGAGCTTCCACTGATATGTGGCATTCGGTGAATAGGGGAGCTTGATGTCGCTGCACTTATTTGCGCCTCCTCCCGCAAGGTAGGTTCATCTGGGACAGTCGACAGGAAGATATCCAGTTTTGTTTTGAGAACACCTACGTCCACTTTGTGTTGGTCCCCCAGACTCTTTGGAAGAATATTAAAAAGCTGTAGGCCCTTGAAACCTAGGCTGTTGCAATAACTGGTCCGGAAGCGGGATGGCATCGTTGGGATGTTTGGCACTGTTTAGTATTGACCCGTTCTGGCATTTGTGTAACTTTCAAGGCAAAACTTTTGCACAATCTATTCCAGGATCTTTCAGATGAATATTACCGCATATCTCTCCCGCCTTCGCTCCAGGGATTAGAATCTCAGCTGCTTCAACTTTTCTCAATAGCTGAGCTGTTGCAATGAGACGGTCATCTTTTTGAAGCTTCGCTGGATTGCTTCAAGGTAATTTTACACTGAGGGGTGACTACTGTTGGGAACAATTGTCCAGGTGTCTCAGGACGAATGTCCTCCAGAAGACCATCATGGTTTCTTTCTCTCTGGTTTTGAAGGTTCTCAAGATGCACTCTAATCAGGCTTCTGCGCAACCTTTCTCAAGCAACGTTGTGCAATGGCACAAGACTCGTTGTCAAGAAATTAATGAGAAATGTCATACAAACCACAATGAGTTCTAGCTGTTGAAAAAGCGAAAATGTTTTTATTCCTCGCTTACCTTTAATACCCTCCAATATGCCCTTCGAGTTCAAATGACTTCAATTTCCAGTGCGTCTCTCTTTTGCGATATCCATTCATAAATCCCAAGGTCAGACTTTGAAAGTTACTGGTTTGCAATTAGAAGAGAACTGTTTCTCACACGGTCAGTTACATGTTGGGATATCCAGAGTGGAGAGCAATGACAATTTTTCATTTTTGCTCCTACTAGTGGAACACGAAACATGGTCTATAAGGAAGTTTTTTCCATGGGATCAACAAACTAAAATTTGGAGAATAATTGATAACTCTGAACTGATATTATCAACGTCACACTATATTCGTCTAAGAAAAGCTATTTGTTTTATTGTTTGGTGTTATGCTTAAGCTCAATAAATTATAGTAAATATGTTTTTAGTTTTTCCAGATGATTCATTTATTTATCATGTACTAGACATAAGCCAAAGTATGTGCGATGTTTGCTTCAATTATAAACTGAAATACTATTGATCAGAGGTTTATATGCACACATGATAATATTGGCCACAAGAAAACAGCTCTATCGTCTACATGAAAGTTAACAACCATTTCTTATATATGTTCAATACAAGCTAAGTGAATAACTTTTAATATTCATAGTACAATTTTAACTGCTTCTTGCAACCCAGTCATTGACGGGCGTTTCTGCTAGTATATATATATATATATATATATATATATATATATATATATATATATATATATATATATATATATATATATGTATGTATGTATGTATGTATGTGTGTATGTCTCTGTGTGTGTGTCCGTTGGTGTATATAAAAAACTAACACCTGTGTCCATATAAGGATTACTGGGGGCATTACAGTGACGTTCAGTCAGTCCGTAAGTGTTAAAGTTTCATATTTCATATGCACATAGGCGCCAACGCATAGATATTTACGCATATACACACTTACACTCACGCTCATACATACACAAATACTTATATGAATAAAAGAGTTAGTAAAAAAAATAACTAAAATAAAATTTCAATAGAATTATATGTGGTAACACTGTAAATTATATAACAACCTAATGTAACAGCACCACTTGAAATATCTACAAACATATACAACATCTCAATCATCAAACTTCAATTACAAATGTTGAAATGTGCATACAATTTTTTAGGAACATCGAAGTTCTCGCACAAAAAGTTTATTAAAATTAGATGGGGGTAATGATATTTCAAGATTTCTGGCTTGTATAATTCATATGGTTTACTATATTATTAATAATGGCGCACCCATGAATGTTCTATCTCACCAAATTCTTGGTCTACAAATCCCAGGCGTAGTTTCAGAGCTTACTTTTTTTATTTTGTTTTGACAAGGTGCAACCGTAATCATTGTAGCTGAAGTTCAAAACAAGAGGAAAAAGAAAAAAAAAAAGAACAAAAAAAACATTTCAATGAAGGTTTCCGGTATCTTCGGTTACATTATTCATTATAATTATTTATAAGATTATACATCTTACTGGTAAACAATAGTTTTGCAAGTTGTTTAGAGTTAAGACGAAATGTATTACGGTTAATCGAATACAATAGTTATTTCGTTAGTCGTAGTTAGATAAGTTAAATACAGAGAGGTTAGAGCAAACATCATTTTATTAGCAAAATTAACTGTTGAACAAAAACATTATATGATTTTATTGAAAATTTTTCTTTGTGTTATGTTCTTACGCGCGCGCGCGCACAAACATGCACACAAGCACACGGACACGCGCGTGTGCAAGCTGGGACACGCATATATATGTGTGATTACGCATATATGTGTGTACGTATGTATATATATATATATATATATATATATATATATATATATATATATATATATATATATATATATATATATATATATATATATATATATACATATATAATTATATATATATATATTACATTACATTCGTCTATCGTTGTACCTGTGCCGTTTGAGGCGACAGCAAGATCATTCCAACGTCTAACACTGAAAGCATCCTTGACAGCTTGTTCCAATGTTAAACTTTTGTTATTGTTCTCCGCCACGTTTCCTTTGGTCGGCCACGTCTTCTTTTACCTTGTGGAACACATTGCAAAGCGATACTAAGAATTGAGTTCGGTTTATAGCGAAAAATCCGTATGGTGGGACTGGGAAGGGATTATCCATTACGAATTGCTTGAACAGAGCCACACGGTCAACGCGGAGCTCTATGTTCAATAGATGGAACGACTAAACACGGCTATTCAACAGAAAAGACTTAATCGGCAGCATGTAGTTCTTCTGCTGCATGACAACGCCCGCACTCATATCGCCAATATGACCAAGGAAGCCATTCAAATGCATGGCTGGGAAGTGCTGCCACACCCACCATACTCTCCTGATTTACACCGCTTTCGATCTCTTTCAAATGCTATGTGCGGAGTTTCGTTCAATACTTGACGCAGAATTGAGAGCTTGGTTGGACCAATCTTTCGAGTCCAAATCGGGTGATTTCTACCAACGAGGTATTGGAAATCTTGTTGAACGCTGGGAAGAAGTTGTAAACAACAAGGGTGAATACATTATTGATTAATTAGTTGTTGTTTTTTATTAAACCTCTTAAAAAATTTCAATTTTAAAAAAAATGGTGGGAACTTAGTTGCCAACGCAATATATATTGTACATGCTACAAGAAATGGAATGCTGAAGAAGAAACTTTAAGTTTTAATGCATCTATCTTTTTGGTAAAGTATGCTCCAGTAAGTCTAGATTCTCTTTGAAAGAGCATCTTATTAATTCTTTACGGTAGTATGATGCAGAATGATTGAATCCATTACAACTTGTTCACAAGTTGCATGAACGCACAAGAACAAATACAATCACGGAAAAAAATTTAAAATAGTAATAAAATCAAATAATATAAAGCGAAAGTAAAATTGAAGGAGGAAAAACATTGGAAGCATGATCTTCAGAAAATATCTCTGAAATAATATTCATTTCACAGAGCTGTACGAACCTCAGTATTCCCAGATATAGCAGGTTTGCAGAAGTAACACACATACGTCCGTGTTCACAGATGCTGTAGTTGCTCACACAAACTGCTCTCTCTCTCTCTCTCTCTCTCTCTCTCTCTCTCTCTCTCTCTTTACACTCTGTACATATATGTATATATATATGCATGCATATGTGTGTGTGTGTGTGTGTGCATCTATTCGCTAAGGTAAAGCGATAAGCGGAAAAGTCCGAAAAGACCGAAAAAAATAGATATACAAAAAGTGAATTATCGCTTTAGTTCGTTATTGATATGCGTAATACAAGTGCAAGTCAGGACATGTTTTTGTAGGGAAATTGGTTTACGTGGCCACAGGAATTAGAATTCTCGTCTTATCTTAGCAAAAGGGATTTATAAAAAGAAAAATGGCAGAGTAAGTAATATACCATCTGTTTTTGACGACCGGAAGAAACACCCCGGAGAATATTAGAGACTTAACTGATAAATGCAATCACTTTCCATTTCAGTATATTACTCTGAGCAGTGTTAATAATATGAACCTAACTATATATATTGTGTTAAGTATGAAAATATGTAACGAATAAGTGACAGCTGTAAGATGAATATCCAAGTGCTAAAGATATAACATGCTGTAAATAAATGTGCTTAACCACGTGATTAGGGTTCTAGTCACACGGTCATAAGTTTGGAAGCTCGGTTCAAGATCTAGGTGGTGCGTTGTCTGTATGAGGAAATCACTTTACTTAATGGTGCTCCAGTTTGCTCAGCTGAAATTCAGCCAGCTCAGTGCATGTGTACCGTTCTCTCCCTCTAACAATCATATTGTGAATGTTTTGAAGAACCAAAGTGATAGATCCGAGGTGTGTGTATATATGTTTCTTTGCGACTGCAAAGAATACTATTCCATCGCCATATCAAGAATACAACATACCTCCATCATTAGCTGCCCCACGGATATCATATATGAGCATACACGGATGTGCAAGCATATGCATGAGATGACATCTCTCTCTCTCTTTCTCACATACACACACACACACACATATATATATATATATATATATATATAAAGTTGAAATTTACAGTAAAGCAAAAGACGAAGACAAATGTATAAACAACAAGCAAGTGTATTAGTTTGACGCTACAAACACATATTTATATGTATATACAGTTTTGTTTTATATATTTGTATATGCATATATATGTATATTTTTACATACATTTACCTTTTACCTTTTTAATGTATGAGTGTATGAGCTACTCCGTGTCTGACACTGGGATAGTATTTAATCGCTCTATGGAGCGTTTGCGTGTCAGTTTGGTGTCTGACACAGAATAGCTTACCTTATGGGAGGTAGGTAGAACCTCTTTAACCTCTTTAACTAGGAGAAGGAAATTTCCACAATAAAACCCAGAGCTTTCGAATTTCCTGGTTTTATCAATTCCCATGTCACACCAGCGAATGTCTTCTTGAGGCAAGAGATTGAGGTAGTGCGTGCAAGCTACACCTACTGAAAATTATTCATCTGCACAGGTACTTCTTGTATATTGAATCTTAATAAAATCATAGAATTGGTTGGCAGAAACCTAAAAATATACTTTCAACTTATTCTGAAACGTATCAAAGAGATTCAGTAAATGGTAAAAGGTTTTGTGTACACCTTTCAACGTCATGTATATCAGAACTTCTGCAAATCTAACGGAGGCCTCAAGCGACATTTTAAGACCCACAAAGATCAGAACTTAACTGCAGTTCCTCGTGGTCCAAATCGGACATGCAATCTATGTGGGTGTCATTTCAATACATTGTCTAATCTAAAAAGCCACATTATATCCCATGATGCATCTAACTTGTAGGTACAGAAGTTGGTCAGCCACTACATAAGGAGTAGACAACCACCATATATATATGAGGGGTAGGTGTGTGTGTGTGTATACGTATATGTATAGGTATATATATCTGTATAGATATGTGAATATATTAACACAAATATATTATTATTTTTCTTTCAAAAATTACCGCTAACAGTGACTGGAAAGTGTCATCGGTTTACCCTTCATCGGACAATCCGATGAAAGAAGAACGAAACTTGAAAGTGACTATCAATAGTGTAAAAGGATAGCAAATATATACTCTACAAAATGAATTGAGTAATCCTTCAATTTAATATAAAAATGTTATCATGACACAACTTAAAAAAACATATTTGAACAGTACAGGGTTCGATTCTCAGTACAAGCATACAAGCCACTTTTCTCCATCTTCTAAGGATATACATATACTCTTAGAAAACACCCACACTCACAAACGCGCACACCCACCCACACACACAATATACACACAGGTAGATCTATGTATGTATATGTACGCCTTTGCTTACAACGAGATAGCGAAACCACACATGGATATAACTTGTCAGTATTAAATTTCCTCTCTACTCACAAGTACCTTTAGATTATATCCTCCACAAATGAAGGAATACGCAGCAACAATTGTATAAATTACAAAAAAAAAAAAACACTTGTCAAAATCTGATATATGTGTAGTTTAGTAGCTGATGCTGCAGAAAAGTTGCAGATACAAAGTAGATATAATTAATACAACAGGCACCACGCCTTCTGATACTAAACAAATCTCGTATGATATAAACTGCATGTTTCAACTACACCGTAGCAAAGTGAAAGTGTTATCGAAACACCATGTGTCACAATACAACATGCAATATACTCAATTATAAATTGGATCCTTATATATATATATATATATATATATATATATATATATATATATATATATATATATATATATATATATATATATATGTATATATATATATACATATATGAAGAAGAAAAAAATTAAATAACAAGAGTGTTAAGGTATTGAGCAAAAAAGAAGAAACAGACCTGCAAGCTTTCAGCAGAATTTTGAGGTCAGCAAAGAAAATTAGAAATAAGAATCATACTCCCCAACCACATGACTCCGGGTTCACTCCTACTGCGTATCACCTTGGGTGATTGTGTTCTATAGCCACGAACAGACCAAACCTTTATGAGTAGATTTGTTAGACGAAAACTGACACCAGGCAAATATATATATATATATATCCCTAATCTTACTCTCCTTTCTCCATTCTTCCCCTCTTTTTCACCCCCGATGGCCACCATTGCACTTTTCCTCTCTCTCTCTCTATCTCATTCTCTGCATTCGTTTTCTCTGCCTCTATCATTTCTCCTCTCTTTCTACTTCTGATCCTTCTCTCCCCGCCTCTCTCTCTCTCTGTTCCCTCCTCTTTCTCTCTCTCAACACTTCCTCTTCCATACTATGTGACCAGTGTTCGGTAAAAGCGGTGTCGTTCTTTTTCGCCCTACCTTTGACGACACTTGTCACGCTGCCTTCGGCTCCTGCTACGCCCGTTCTCTCCTTTAGGACTTACTTTATTTCCTCTTTGTGCAACCCCACTTGGTTTGTTCAACAGCTGCAAAGCTCTTTCTCTGTATTTGTGGTATATGTTTAATGATAATAATTTTTTCCTTCGTGTTATTATATATGCATAATTCGTTGTATGTGGTATTTATATGACTTGTTTGTTTCTGTCTCAGCACACATTCACTAGTTTTTTAGTAGCTTAATAAAGGCACTGTCGCCTGCAAAAATGAGAAGGTTCAAATGTAATTGGCATGAAACTGTTATGATATTTTGTGTCTTTGACTCAAGAGGAAAACTCAGCTGCGAATATGCCGTGTATCGTGTCGTTGTCCAATTTTCCGGTTTCTATGGCGTATGTGTTCCCTCCAGGTGGACGGGACGCCAGTCCATCGCAGCGTTACTCACGAAACAGGAATAAAGAGTGAGAGAAAGTTAGGGCGAAAGAGTACAACAGGGGTTCTATATATATATATATATATATATATATATATACAGATAAATTAGGATACCAAAATACCAGTTCCTTGAAATAGGAGTCAACACTCTAAAGCCACAAATTTCTAACTATTTAGAAACACCCAGGGTGAATGCAACGAATGTAATAAAAGTCGTATCCAGTTTCCCACTCAGTATGACTGCAACTTTTGGCCAAAAGAAATGCTAGATGAGGAGTAGATTTTTTTTCTTCCAAATATCTCATTACTAGTGTCGCAAATATCGTTGCTACTTTGGTACCCACTGCACTTGTATGTATATGCAAGTAATATTGCTTGCCAAAAAATTAATTTTCTAGTACCAGCATTAGTGCTTCAAATAGGCACTCTTTGGAGAATCTCTTGAATTCTTTGTGGGTGTTTGTTTACCCAGAATTCAACTACTTCTCGTCCTAAGGTATGGGGGATATTAGTGTAGAGGCTAACTATGTCAAAGATAACTACGATAATTTCTTTGATTACTCTTTTTGGAATGCGGTTTAGGAATCCCATATTATCTCTAATAAAACTAGGTACCAATTTATATTGAGGTTTCAGAATCATGTCAAACAAGTTGCTTAATCTTTGAGTGCTTGATTCTGGTCCCGCCACAATTGATCTTAATTTAAGATCAGATGGCCTTGGAATCTTTATGTATGGTGACTGAATGTCCTTCAAATTCTTCTTGATTTCTTTAGACTTGTAGATTTTCAGAAGTCTATAGAAGTTACTGGTTTTTACTTCAGATTTAGTAAGGTAATCTAACTCTTTTTTTTTTTTGTATGCTCCTTTTTATATGTGTTTGTAAGTTTACTAATCGTACGCATTGTATACCTATCTTTCTGAAATATTAATTACTTTTATATCAGTCTTTTCTTTATTTCCTTTAATATTCCTTCTATTTCCTTAGTCTTCTCTTCCGTTTCTGTTTTGGGTTCGTATGTCCTAAAAAGGTTTTTTCTTTTTTTGTGAGACATTTTTATTATTGATGATATTGTTATCATTATCATAAAAACACCAGCATCGGTTGTCAAGCGCTGGTGGGGGTGTCAAATGCAGACACAAACACACAAATATATATATATATACATATGCAAATATGTATCTATATGCGAATATATAGTTTTTGTATATCCACTTGCCTAACTTGCTTACCCTTACATTTATCTACGTACTCAAGATTAAATCTCTTGAGCACTACGAAGTCTATTCTGAACGGATAATATCTGTATGTCATATATATATATATATATTCATATTTACATACATATATACGTATTCATATATGTGTATATAATGTATGTAAATATGTATAGGTATATATATATGTTTATATTCATATTTACCTACGTATGTATACATATATGTATATGTGCGTGTATATATATATATACATATATATATTCTGTACCAGCACGCTGAGCAAGAACATGGAGGCTCAATCAACAACATAGAAATTAAAATCTTATCTACACATAGCAGTGATGCAGCACTTAGACAAATTACTGAAGCTACACACATAATAGAAGAGAAACCTAGCCTCAATAGGAAACTAGATTGGAACACTAACACACACCACTAACAAACCACAAACCACAGCATGTGACATGTTACCCATAAACCAATAATAATATGAACAAAGTATAATACAATACATAGATAAACAAATTGAATTAAATACTACATACGTTAGCAAAATTTAATTAAACACAAAAAAAGGCACACACATGAACAAATAAATAAATAAAAGCAAATACAAACGAACACGTATTAACAGAGAATATAGGTGATACAGACACTCCCCATACACACATGCACTTACAAAAGACACAGACACATTGAAGGACACGCATGCGTAGACACATACAATAGGAATACAAAATACAAAATGGCTGATATTTAGCAAGGTGAGACACACATAAGAAAGAAGGAAACAAAGGACCACTGATGAGGTCACAGAAGTGTGACGAAAGAACTCTGGCCGAAATAAGATTAAGGTTAATGTAATATAAAGCTGAAGCAAATTAACACCAAATATACAGTGCGTGTGTTTTTATTGGCTAAACTGGCAATATGACCATCCCCAAGTACAACAACATATATATATATATATATATATATATATATATATATATATATATATATATATATATATATATATATATATATATATATATATATATATATATACATACATATATATATATATATACACACACGTTTAGTACTAATTACCCAACAGAATCGTACTCAGTACCGCATGGATGGTTAGCGAATAGCCCTGAACGACACTGTAACTGTAGCTCTTCAAACTGTTCACTAAATAATACTTGTCTGGAAAAAAGAACTTGTATACAAGTCCAAAATCATGAACTCCAACGGAGTAACAAACACACATATTGGAATGACGAGCAACTTGTCACGGAAAGACATACACAGCATTTGGCCTTATTGAGAGACAGCAATAAAATACACGTAGCTTATGGATTTTGAAAGAAAGAGGTGCAAGCAACACCCAGACAAGCTGAAGCATTATTGCTAAAGCCAGAAAATACAGAGGACTGGATACCAAACATGAACTCTGCATTACTGAAAAGCTAAAGATCATCTAATCAATAGATGACATCATTAACAATAGGGATAGAACTATCTCCTTCTGCAGGCACATGCAATATTTCACACTCCAACATCTCAAAAGGAGCCACAACGAAACCAGCCGATCTCCCAATATAGATTTTTTCTCGGAAGGTGAACATTAAGTATATACAACATATGAGCTTCACACATATAAGACACATGCCTTCATGATAAAATCCCTCAATACACAAACATACGAATATTACTCACACCCAGGATATTACATAATATAAGCAAACTTGTTCAGCACAATTCTTTTCCAAAAGGTAAACCTAAGAGAGGTAATCACATAAAGGCTGTTACCCAAGAGTCGTCACCGTTGATTTCTTGTTTTTCTTTACTAGAAAACACTCACACGACACTTTCTCGTGATTTACCGTGCTTTTTCTTGATATAAAATGTAAATAAACAGCAATTTCTCTATATGATCGGTTTGAAAACTTAACATAATTTCGTAACATGAAACCAATGGTAGCCTCAATGCACAAATCAAAAATCCTTACTTATCAATGTGGTGTTGAGCACTCATTCTCATTGTTCGACTGTCCATTGCATCATGTTAACCGTTAATCCCAACACACTCTTTCTCTCTCCGTTTTTGGTTTGTCTCTCCAATTTTTTTTAATCTCAACCCTTTATGTTGAAGAGCGTAGACTCGAAACGTCAAAGACTTTTCAATTTTTCCCGAGCATCAAACTAATACAGTAGCTTGTTGTTCACTCACCTGCCTCTGTCTTTTGTTTTCTGTTCATTTGAACTATATATATATATATATATATATATATATATATATATATATATATATATATATATATATATATATATATATATATACATATATATATATATATAGTTCAAATGTACAGATGTATATATATATATATATATCTATGCATATATATATATATATATATATATATATATATATATATATATATATATATATATGTATGTATATATGTGCATGTGTGTTCCTGTTTCTGTGTTGTGTATGTTGATGTATAGATACATTTATTTGTAGAAGCACATATACAAACACAATATAGTTACTATGCAGAGTCATAAGAGTGTACTTGCAGAATTATACATGTATATATACTTACACCATTTGATTCACTCTAAAAGTGTGCTACGTGGTTAATTGACAAGGTTCCTTGTACATAAGATATCTGATCACTTAGATTAGGGTTAACTGTCATCAGTTTAGTGTTATATTCCGTTACGATTTCTTGTTGAAAGAATGCAGGATGATAAATTGTAAAATAGATCAAGGCAGACACAACGGCATTTAGAAAGCGGTGCAATGTGGTTGTATGCTTTAAATTATTGAGGTACCTCAACAGAGTCTCTGAAATTAAATATTTAAACAGTCTTAATCTTATGTTTTGGTGAATATATATTTAGTGTCGCTATGAAAATATCAGAACTTAGGTATCTTCGTATATTTTTGGCTAACAAGTTTTCATTTGTATGAGATTTTCCATATGTAAAGCAGTTATAACAATATACCTATGTCAGAATAGCATCTTACATATATACATTAGCGTAGTACTTGAAATATGTTCTTACATATATATGGACACACTTATGTATGAATCATATAACAGCTGTAGGCGATATAAAATCTATAATATATTGATTTATGAATACAGATGTGAGTGAATGAAAATGTCAGTAAATGTGTAGCTGACGTGTTGGTGTGAAATAATTCGATCGACATAGAGACACTGATAAGGATATATGTATGTAAATAGTAACTACAGTAGGTCTATCAATCAAAAGCTAAAGTATTGAGACTGACATCTTCACACATTAATAAACATATACGGCTAAAGTAGGACTGATAAATCCGCTTGGCTTCCATTTGGAGTCGATGCAAATATAAACTCTAAAATGAACGTGAAACCAAAGCATGGTTTATAAAAAGACAAAGAAAAATACAATTCTTCACAAGCGTGTATTCTATGATCAATATTTTGCCGGTGACCGAAGGCGGGATTTGAACATAGTGACTGCAAGGTACACCTTTTAATGCTGTACAGGTGCACCAACAATCTACGAATTGCTGCTTTATTTATTAGCAACCATGATAGATCGCTAACTACTACACACATTTTTTCTCTCCTTGTTTCTCTCCTTATTTCTTTCTGTGTTCCTTTCTGTGTAAGAGCGTAGGCTCGAAACGTTAAAGACTTTTTCTATTCCCGAAAGTTATACTAATACATCTGTTTGTTTTCTACACCAACTGTCTTCGTCTATTGTTTTTTGTGTGAATTCTCCCTACACACACACACACACACACACACACACACACACACACACACACACACACACACACACACACACACACACACACATACACACACACACACACACACACACACACATATATATATATATATATATATATATATATATATATATATATATACACAGGCGATATAAGTGCAGGCGTGGTGGTTGTAATATGAGATTGCTTCCCACCTATGCGGTTCCGGTTTCATTCCCACTGCGTGACTCGTTGGGTGGAGGTTCTCCTATATATCTCTGGGGTCCAAGTAAAGCCCTGCAAGTGGGTCTAGTAGACGGAAACTGGAAAAAGCCTGTCATATAAATATATATGGGGGTGCATGGCATGGTGGTTATGTATATTGCATTCATAGTTTCAAAACCAGGAGCAGGTGGTGTTTTTTGTTGTCATTCTTGTAAAGTGATGCTTCTGTGCTTTTCCGTTACCACTGCTTGGCAAACAGTGTTGCTTTGGTTACATTCTCGTGATAAAGCAGTTCGTCAAAAATTGCCAATAGAATACGTACTGGTCTTTAAAATAATACTGGTTTCGGTTCATTTCATTAAAACCCTTCAAAGGTGTTCCCTAGCCTAGCCGCATCCCAGTCACTGATATAATTAATGTATATGTGTGTATGTGTGTATGAATGTATGTGCATGTGTACGTGTGTGTATGTGCGTAGGAGTATATACATACACACACATACATATATATCGTTTGTATTGACATAAGTACGAGAACGTAAAAACTCTTTAAGCTTATTATATTTCTAAATAGGCTATAAAGTATCGAAACAAATGCAGTATGTCAGTCCTATTCTTTTCATGCTGTTATATTTACAATTGATTTGATTAAGACTAAGTAGAAATAGTTCAACCGAAAGTTCTCCATGATCAGGAACAACAGCATAATTCGAAGAGACTTTTGAAGAACGTAGTCATATCAATGACATTTATATGATTCTTTGCATTATTTTAGTTAATGTATACTAAAATCTGTCTCGATGTGCGGCCTTGTGTCCAATCTAGACACAAATATAATGCCCAATGAATGTAAAGTAGGGCGAAATATGCCCAAACTTTAACGTTGCCTGCTAACAAAATGTAAATTTCCTGTCAGCATATCAATAGCATTGTTAAATATCACATATTCTTGTCTCCTCTTTCTTTGATAGCTACTATCAGTTACTGCTATGATGTCTGTGTTTAATTTCTCCAACTAAGACAAATCGCAGTCAATTTAAAAGCTTTGCCTACGTCTTTCTGTATGCCAACTCTTTACATTTGTATCAGTGTAATGATGGTTGGGGACCTGCATGTTTGACGCTGACATACTTAATGCAGTGAATAATACTGTATTACGTTATGCATGTTGTATCCACCTTCATTTAAAACATTGATTTCTGTATATATCTGGGATTATTTTACATTGGATTTCATACAGTGTGGAAGCCGTTTTATCTTATTTACGTCACCAATTCACTTGCCGAAGCTAGACTATCACTGAATCTCATTCCCATATTCTATATTTCTGTTTTCTTGTGTCCGAAAATGTATTCAGTGTGTTGTATTTAACAAATTGTAGAGGAAGTTATTTTAACTAATATTAGCGTAAATTCCAATTCAGCTGAGTCGTCGAAACAACTTTTGTTTGAAGAATAGATATATCTCTACGTTTACAAGGTTATTATCTCTGAGAAATAAATGCCACACAGTAACCTCACGTTCACTTTAAATTCATGGATCCATACCAATGTTGCTACAGTTATTGTCGATTGGCCTTATGTATTGGTTGATCAAGCAGACCCGTTCAGTTTTCGGATTTTAGTTGAGATTTTTCTCTTGTAATCGTTAAGAAAGTGACGAAGCTCTTTTCCTTACCATCACCCTTTAAACAAGCAAACGTTTTATCGTGTGCCTAACGGATGCGTTACACTCACAAGATTTCTAAGACAGTTGTCTACGTTAAATTGTCTTTTTCATTCATTCAATTATATTCAGAGAATCATCATTCAAAGCCACCATACTTTGATAATGTTTTTGTTGCTAAGCACTTATATCCTCTGATTAAGCATACCTCTGATTCATGATCATCCCGTTTTATATTGTCACAGTTTGTCTAGACAGCAGAGTGTAATTTGTTATAGATTTAAATACTATAGTTCTCATATCAATAGATACTTTTGAATGCATATGTTTGCTATGTCGTTACTCAGATTGTTACAAGATAACAACAGCTAATAAGCCAAATCTAGTTATCGAAACCCAACAGAGAAATTCACACTTTATGACATTAATACTACCTTCTACCGCAAACGCAAACTATGATGATAGCCGTTGTCTACAGAACACTACATTTTTATTATCAGAGGTTTTGAATTTAATAAGCTAAAGAGATCTTCAAAGCCGAAACTACTATAAAGGAAAGGAATGGACTTTAGCAATTGCTGGATTAATCATATCATAAATTTTCTGTAAGCACCACTAGCACCTCAAATGTGAACACTTTAATGAATAAGAAAACAATTAAATACTAACGGTATTTTGTTTCAGTTCAAAGAAATTCAACTGACTTCAATGGTCCATCTATTCTACATTTACTGTCAACTTACTAGCCGTTAACCATCATAGCACATTGATTAGCCGTAAATATATAGTATTCTTTTGATAATGTCCTTTTGAAATTTAAAATGTATTTGCTAAGAAGTCGAAAAGTTTTATTCAGAAGAATTTCTGGTACACTTTGTTTTCCATCTAAGTTGTTTGACGAGTCATTTCTATATTCTGAAGACCACCAAAATGACGAAAACATGAATTTTGATTTCGCAAAGTGGTTTGAAACAACTGGATTCACAACTAACAATATACCTCATAGGCAGGCGATATTTATCTTTTTATCATTTTATTTGTTTCAGTAATTTTACCGTGGCCATGCTGGGGCACACAACCCTCAAGGGTTTTAGTGGAACAAATCGACCCCACGGCTTAATTTTTTTAAGCCTGGGATTTATTCTATCGGTTTCCCTTTGCAAAACTGTTAATTTAGTGGGACGTAAACACACCAACACCGGTTGTCATGCGCCGGTGGGGGATAAACACAGACGCAAACATTCACACAGACTCACGCACACACACACACGCACACACACACACATACATACACATATTTATACACACTTATGTATGTAGGCATACATATGTTTATGTATGCATCCATGAATGCATGCATGTATGTATAGATGTATGTATGGATGTATGTATGTGTGTATGTATGTTCATATGTACACGATATGAATATGCATACATACACATATGCGCACATGCAGTTTTATCTAATAGCTACAGTCCTTCCATTAGTTACTACATACAGTAGCACTAACGATGACGAAACTAAGTTTTGTAGACGTATTGGGGGAAGTGAATTTCTTCTACACAAGTGGAGGAAATCACAAACCTGTTAAAATAACAGAGAAACTCAAGACAGCAGTCAGCCATCGAATCGTGCATATATGTGTGTGATTTACACTCACGTACACGCATACGATGTGTGTGTGCGTGTGTGTGTGTGTGTGTGTGTGTTTGTATACATATGCATTCATATATACACATACATGTAGACGCATATTTACACGTGTATGTACATATTAACGGGACAAAGATAAATATTTGAGACAAATAGCCTTTATTGTCTCTGCCTTTCTTGTATTATACAGTTTGATGTCAGTTTAACAGCATCAAATATTTCGAGTATGAAACACTTGCAGCACAAATATTTGTTATCATAAAATTGTATATGCTAATGCATTTTCCGTGTTTTGTATTACTCAGGTTCAAGTCGAGATTGGGCATCTTGAAAGCACTGGAAAACAGTTAGATTTTTGTTGCGATAGTCAGGTTTTCAAAACACGTATTCAATAATATACTGATACTCTTTATGTAACATTCCTGTACGACGAAGCATGGAAGTTTTAGAATTGGTAGAATGAGTTGGAATAATCTGGTTGTTCGCCTGCTTGTACCGTGGCAATATTTTTCATGTCAAATGGATAGATCCGTGGACTTAACATATTTTGTATGGTTCAATCTGCGCTGACACCCGTTGCAAATGAATCTAGAAGAAGCAGGTTTGTTATACTCTGGGTCAGTGATTCTCAACCGTGGTACATTAAGCCCTTGAGAGCCAGTTTGAGATTGTGGGAGGTCAATGCAACAAAATTGCAAAGTGGGTATTCACAACAATATTTTAAGGGCTTCCCTGAAAAAAAAGTTGCTTTAGAAGTATGTATTGGTATGTATTGCCAGAAACAGACACCTTTCTTGTAAAATTTTTCATATTTAAACCTTCGCAAGTTTCTATAAAATTAGGTTTTAAACATCGAATGGCAATGGGGGTCCACCAGAATAAAATAGGGATCAAAGGGTTCTATAGATAAAAAAAATGGTTGAGAATGCCTGCTCCAGTTGAAGCATCTTACAAGTGCTAAGGAATCTTAGCACTTAAATAACAAACACTCCGCTTAAACGCCCTGAGTACATCGGTTTTGATTTGCTTATATTTTTCTCCTTATCCATATATCTATTTACGCGCGTGGCTTAATGGTTAGGATATTCGGCTCACAATCATAAGGTCGTGAGTTCAATTCTCGGCGATGCATTATATCCTTGAACAAGACAATTCATTTCACGTTGCTTCAATTCACTCAGTTGTCAAAATTCGGTAGTACTTGCATTTCAAAGGGATAGACATGTCACATTCTGTGTCATGGTGAATCTCCCTGAGAACTACGTGAAGGGCACAAATGTCTGCCGAGTTCTCAGCCACTTGCATATTAATTTGATGAGCAGGCAGTTCCGTTAATCGGATCAAGTGGAACCCTCGTCGTTGTAACCGACGGAGTGTCAGTTACATATTTATACACACGCAGCTTATATGTGAGAAATCGAGACAGAAAGAGAGCATAGAAGAGACGCACAAAGGATAAGAAGTAAGGATGGAAAATGTTAGAAATTTGATTAAGTGCATACACACACACACACACACACACACACACACACACATACACACACATATATATATATATATATATATATATATATATATACATATACAGACATACACAGGCATCGCCTGTTTACGTATTTACAAATGTAGGCATATGTATATTTAAAAGAAGAAGCATATTACTCATCCATTTATCTATAGTTTTGTGCATGCTTACATGATTGAATGCCATATTTTGCATGCAGATGTGCCAAGAAGCTTGGTAGCTAGCATCCATCTTGCATTCAACGCGGAAGTAATATTGAAATACACGCAGATGCTATACATGCATGCTATCACATATGCCCAAACGCCCACATGCATCCACACGCAACACATATATATACACACACACTCTTTTTTTCTCTCTCTATCTCTCCCTCTCTCTTGCAAACGCGCATACACAGAAAACACTCACATACGCTTACATATGTATGTATTCACGGCTTTGTATGTACATTTAGAGGTATGAATTTCTCGAGCATGTCTCAATGACGCTGTAGGTAAATATATGCACTTGGGTATTTGACGGATAACATATTTCGCATGCATAGGTAGTATAAGTAAGAACTTGATATCGCTTATCAAAATTGTTAATATAAGCTGTCTGCGGTAGTTTCCATTAAACTGTAGGAAGGCTGGTATAGGAATCAAAATTAAAAACACTAATAACACTGTTTGAATGTATTATATTTAAAATTCCCCAGACTAGTAGACTTCAGATAAAACATGGAATAAACGGAGGAAAAATTCAAAAATATAATGAAACCCACAGATAACATATTAGATATATGACTCATTTGAAATGTAAAGCTGATTACCTCGTTTGAGTTGGATTTTGTTATTTTTCTTATTGTTAGTTTGGTTGAAAATATTTAATAAATATTTTGGTGTCGGACTATGTATATACATTGTCTGGAACGAGTAAATATTCAAATTCAAATTATACGTGTTTTTATATATATACACATGAATGTATCCATATACATACGCATATAGATGCATATGTAAGAAAATACATATACACATACATGTAAGTATGCTTGCATGTATACATATATTGGTGTTCAAGGTGAATGATATGAATGTGTGTGTGTGTGTGTGTATGTGTGTGTGTGTGTGTGTGCGCGCAGATGGATACATACACACACGCAGACGTAACCTCACGTAAATATTTTCATACATACACATCCTAAAATACATGCATACATACATACATACATACATACATATATATATATATATGCATTTATTTATGTATATATATAGATATATATATATATATATATATATATATATATATATATATATATATATGTATATATATATATATATATATATGTACACACACACGCACATATATATATATATACACACATACATAGATGCATATATACAATCCCCCCCCCACACACACACACACGTACATATATACATTATTATAATGCCAGTGTATTATGTGATATTTAGTTATTTACAAATTTACACACTGCAGTTAGATTTATATCAGAATTATTTCTATCGTTACTACCGTGCAATTTTGTTAATATGTATGAGTTGTTACACTCATGCTAGTGTCGCCTTATATTGGGGTCAAAAGTGGTTGCAGTAAGGTTATTGTTAACTGCATCTTTAATATTGATTAAGAAAGAAAGCAGGGTTCACTTTCGTCTTCTCGTATAGGCGATACCTAGATAAAATCTGGAAGTCTCTCTCACTTTCTGATATGCTGGTAAGTCTCTTATTTCGATGTTGCTTGTCAAACAATTTTTATATACGGTATTTTAGTATAGTATAGTATCAATACTGATCACTTTTAAGGTTATGTGAATTTAGTATCCTTATTAAAGTTCTTATATATATATATATAAACAGGACAAGTAAACACAGAGAAAGGATCCTTCATCAGTTGCCGGCTTTCTATCTACTCCTCATTTCGAGCATTAGAGAACTGACACCTGATGACGCGTCCTTTCTCTGTGTTTACTTGAATTCTTTTCCATTTTTTCTCGTGGTTTGAGAATTTCATGTTGTTTGAACCGTTGGTAATGTCCTGTGCACATATATTCGTGCATCTATGTATTTTATATGTCTATATATGTATATATGTATATATATATATATATATATATATATATATATATATATATATATATATATATACACACACACACACACACACACACACACACACATATATATATATATATACACACACATATATATATATATATATATATATATATATATATATATATATATATATTTATATATATATATATATATATGTCCCTTCTTAGGTCACTAGATGTGCTTTTGAACGTTTAATTTTTAATTGTTGATATGATTGTCATATGTGCTTGTATATTGTCGTCATTATCCTTTTGGTTGGAAAATAAACAGGTTAATTAACATAGTACAGTGTCTGCAAGTTGATGAGTACCACTTATTCTCCTGCATTTTCTTATTGATATGTATATGTGTACATATGTATGTATATATGTATATACATATATATGTATATATGTATGCATATATATACGAATGCATGCATGTATATATATATATACGCACACACACACACACACACACACACACACACACACACACACACACACACACACACATATCTATATACTTATATATATGTATACATGCATACACGAACCCACTGATGTTAGTGAATGCAGATAAAAATCGCATTACTATCTGATTCAATTTCGTATGTACATGTTTATCCGTTCATGGCAATCTGTTTATATATGTTACCGCGGCACTGCGTTATATATCTCTATCGACACCACTTCGCGTGCGTCTGCACCTATGCGAAGGTGCGTATGTGTCCACGTACGTATCTATGTAAGGAAATCGTGCACTTCAGTGAGACATGTTCAAATTTCGCATCCAAAGAAATACAAATATAAATTAGAAATCAGAACAACCTTTAACTTGACCCCCTAACAAGTTCCCTATTTCAATTTTCTAATCTATGATCATTATAATTAAGCTGTTGTTGATTGCTATTGATTACTATTGTTCACAGCTGTTGTCCTTGTTATTGTTTGTTTCCGCTTTCCATGGTGTTTAATAATAATCCCTTGAAACAGGATTAATAATGCTTAATTATATTGTTTAGTGGAGTTTTATCTTCAGTAGTATACACACACTCGCGCGCACACAGATACGGATATACACACGCGCGCATACGCATGCATATACTGACTTATACACGTGCACGTATGCGCATTTATACGCATTTATACACACATAAACACATTTAAAATGTTTTTACTTTTGTGGTTTTTCTTCCCTGTGTCATTCATATGTACACATTAGATTTTCACTTTCTCTCTCTCTCTCTCTCTCGCTCTCTCTCTCTCTCTCTCTCTCTCTCTCTCTCTCTATCTATCTATCTATCTCTGCCTGTGCATGTATATATACATACATATGTATATGTATATATATATGTGTGTGTGTGTGTGCACGCAAATACATGTAAATGCATATACTCGTGCATAGACATTATTTGTGCGTATGTATATATACATGTATCTATATATATGTAGATATGCACACAGACATGCATGTATATATGCATATATATGTATATGTATATGGATAGATATTTATATAGACATGCATATATATAAATGCTTATATATATGCATATATATATGTGTATATAGACAAGCATATATAAAAATATACTATATATATATGCCTATATATGTATATATATGTATATATGTATATATATTTATATATATATATATATATATATATATATATATATATATATATATATATATATATATATATATATATATATATATATATATATATATATATATATATATGTATATATAGTTAAAGAGATAGATAGATAGATATGTATATAGGCATGCATGTATAATCATAAATACAAAGTTACAATGTATCATATATATGTATACTTTTACACAAAATCAACTCACAAGTACATATACGCACACACGAAAACCATCACATACATACAAACATACATACATGCATGCATACATACGTTCACACACATACGTACGTACACACACACACACACACACACACACATATATATATATATATATATATATATATATATATATATATATATATATATATATATATATATATATATACGTATACATATACATATGTGTATATATACATGCATGCATTCCTACAGCCCTATTCATTAGCTCATCTGTAAACACTTAATTACTGTTTTCTAATATTGACACGAGATGATTGTTTAAACGCAATATCCATTTTTTTTTTCCGGTTTTCCATTACCCTTAAACTCTTTCTATTCGTTCTGATGTGTTTTTCCTTATTATTTTAATTATTATTACAGATCTCCTTTTCCTGCTCCTTCTCCTCCCTGTTCCCTTTCTCATCTTTATCACCAGTGTTGTACTTGTTTTGCGTTGTTATTGTTGTTATACTGGCTGCGTTATTGTGATTAATACAAAGGAAGTTCCTCTTGCTTGTTTGGTCCTTTTTGCTTTTAATTTATATGCGTTTCTTGTATTTTGTAATAAAACCACCATGGATGTAATCGAGATATTGCTATTTTCACTTTCACTTCTACTTCTCGTGTGTGTATGTTATCCTGCGTGTTTCTACGTAAAGCAATATGTCCGTTTGAGGCAGCAATGCTATGTGTATATTCTTCAATATTTGAAAGCTTGTGTGTGTATCGGCATGTCAGTATTTGTAAGTATTGCTAAAATATGCAAAGGTGCACGCATGTATCTTTGTGTATGCATGCATTTTTATTGTGATCTAATCACTAGTGTCTTTCATAGACACCCTTTCATATTATTACCTTGATATCGCTATTTAACCTTATCACTGTCATGTGATGTGACCTCATCCTTGCCGCCATTACATCCATTTCTTCTCTATAATCCTCCAACGTTTCCCTTTTTGTTATTGTAATTTACTCCTTCTTTACTCACAACGTTTGCAATTGATATCTTATTTGACACAGTACACGCCTAGCTGGAATGTACTTTTCTTTGCTTCAGAAATTTTCTTTGTTCATGCAATTCTATGAGTCTCATTGTACGTAGACATGCATTTTTCGTGTTCAGTATAGACTGGAAATGATGGAGTGGAAATTAGATAGGCGTTGTCAGTGGTTTCATCATCAATCATTCTCGCTCAACTCAGGTAAGGTCTGAAATCGAGGTCGTGAACTAAGAAGAACCCAGTTTTATATTGCTATTGATGCTTATCCATCCTTTTGCCATGTGATACCAACACGCAGTTAATTAGATTGCCGTACTGTGAATTGAGTAATTTCTCAGCTTTCACAATACAGCACCAGTGACAGAATATAAAGCAAAGATTAATCTTCTGTTTTACTGCCATTCTGTCAAGTCATACTTTCATGGCTTTCTTTCTTTTCTTCAATATATTGACATAACTTCTGCAAAAGTAACATAGCCTGGCAGTAGCAAAACATTTCTCCGAGCTCTTGAATTATTTTCGTTCTTCTATCATATTTGAAAAAGAGTACGCTTCTCGAAATATCATGGGATAATTATTTAACTTACGCAAATTAATATAATCCTTTTCTCCTTGGTTTCATTTATTGACATCACCATACATATTTTCTCTCACTTCTCACCTACATTACTCAAAGGCTATTCCAAACACATATGTATCAAATCTAAATATTCTTACACTATTAAAGCTTATCCCATCATTAAAATGGATCGTAATTGAATTTTTAGTTAGAAATTAGCACATCATAACCAATTAAATGCCTATAACAGTTCTC
>NC_142935.1:37068732-37076232 GCF_046866305.1 Octopus bimaculoides
CCTTCAACCTGATCAAGCTGGTGGGTATCTAAGAGTTCGGTAGCGAATTTTTTGCTCTCTTTCAGAATAGAGTGAAGTCTTTTCGGTCTTTCATGTTTTTCAACAAGTTTCAGCATCCAATCATTGGTTGTTTCAAGGTATTTGGCCAGTCCGATTGTGGTGGTTTTGTACGTAAGTTCAAGCTGGATCAAGCCTCGACCTCCCTGATCTCTGGGGAGGTAAAGACGATCCACGTCTGCCTTTGGATGGTGCATCTTATTACAAGTCAGTAGCTTGCGGATTTTTCTATCAATTCTGACTATTTCACTGGTATTCCAGTTAAGCACATTGAAGCTATAAAGAACAATTGGGACTGCTACAAAATTTATGGCTAACACCTTATTATAAGCATTCAGCTCGGACTTCAGAACTGCTCGAACTCTTCTATAACATTCCTTCCTAACCTTCTCTTTCATGCTTGCATGCTGGATACCAGAGCCTTCATTTATTCCTCGGTATTTATATGTTTGTTCCTGCTCAAGTTCTTTTATTACTGTTTCGACATCTAATTCTATTGAACATGACTTTACTAGTTTCCCTTTCTTAAACGTGGCTTTGGCACACTTTTCAAGGCCAAACTCCATCCCGATATCATCACTGAATCCTTTCACAGTATGTAATAGTCCCTGAAGCTCTTCATCATCTTTGCCATATAGCTTTAAATCATCCATATAAAATAGATGGCTTATTTTCTTCTTGTCAATTTTATAGCCATACCCTGTTCTATTCAGTTCACTTGAGAGTGGTATCAGTGCTATGCAGAAAATTAGTGGTGAGAGCGAGTCACCCTGGAAAATCCCACAGTTTATGCTAATATTGTTTGAGTGCAATACTCCATTAGAATGATATAATTGCAGCTCCGTGTTCCATAGGGACATATTATACTTTAAAAAATCTGAAATCACAGGAGAAATTTTGAAAAAAAATGTCCAGCGATTTCAGAATCCACGAATGTGGTATGCTGTCAAAGGCTTTTTTATAATCAATCCATGAAGAGCTGAGATTTCTGCGCTTGTTATGGCAGTTCTCAAGGATCATGCGATTAATTAAGAGCTGATCTTTGCATCCGTATGAGCCTCTTCTGCATCCTTTTTGTTCAGTGGGAAAGAGGTTATTCTCTTCCATAAACGTATATGTTTTCTCCACTAGAATAGATGTCAAAATCTTATAGGTAGTAGACAAACATGTTATAGGCCGGTAGTTTTTTGGATCTTTGGTTTCGTTATTTTTCGGGAGGAGGTAAGTAATACCATTTGCCATCCAATGGGGAGTTTTTTCTGGGTCTTTCATAATACTATTAAATAGTATTACTAAGATTTTGTGTGCGGACGAGAGTGACGAGAGCCAGAAATTTGGTACTCTATCAGTGCCAGGGGATTTCCACTTATGAGCCTTCGTTAGTGCCCTCCTTAGGTCAGCGACTGAGATGTCTTCCCATACTTGTTCTTGTAGATTTTTGTAGGCATCTCGTGTGCGTTTGATCCAGTCTGCATTTTCATTGTATGGTTTCTCATCACTCCAGATCCCTTTCCAGAAGTTTTCAACTTCTTCCATTGGGGGTGGGTTTTCAATGGTTATTTTTTCTTTCCCTATTTCCCTGTAAAATGATTTAGCATTGGATTTGAACATCTTATTTTGCCTGTAGAATCTGATTCTTTTCTCAAATCTGCGTATTCTCTGAGCCTTCGCTTGAACTTTCTGTTTCAGTGTTTCATTCGCTGACATTAGTTCTTCTCTTTTTGAGAGTCCATATTTCCTCACGATCTTCCTGCTTTTTCTTGATTTTATATCATTTCCAGAGATTAGCGCAGTTAATATTGATATCTCCCTTCGCAACGATTCAATCTCAGTTTTAATTCTACTCCTCCAGTTTGATTTTCTTTTCGAATTTGGTATTGTTGGTTTTTTGGGTGTTAAACAGCGTCTTTCAATTACCTTAGCAACAGAGTAGATAATTTCATTTAACTTATTAAGATCGGGTTTTAGTTGTTGTATGATCTGTTGTGTAACACAGTTGCCAATTTTTATTTGTGTTTTATGTTGGTGTGCATTTGAGAGTTTATGGAGTGGTTCCCTATCATTCATATTTGTATGCCTTACAACTGCAAGCTCATTCAGAACTTCCTGCTTCATTTCAGTGATAGATTTTCTGTGTTTTTCAGCAAATATGTGGTCTTCAAATTCTGTTTCGGCATCATTTTCTTGGCTGTTTTCCCTAGGGTCATTATATTCTCCTTTTTCTTCGGGCTCTTGAGTGGTTTCGGCAGATGGTCGCCTTTCAGTCAATGCTTGTGGTCCAACGTTCCTCTCCTCTGCTTCATTATTTCTTTCCTGACTTATATTTAGGTCATTCTCTACCGCTTTTTTAATAGAGGTCAATTCTGCATCTGTGAGTCTGGTATTTCTGAGGATATCTCTTCTCACATTTGCTAATCTGTTTTCATCTAGATTTGGTCTGCTAGCTGGATTCCGGCTCCTCCAAATTCTGTAGGAGTTTGCGGTGTGTTTCTCTTGGGTTGGCCTACTTAATGCAAAGTAATAAGCGTATATTACTTCTTTATATTCTTCCCGGTTCCATTTAATTCTTTTACATTTTTGATTTTGTGGTCGTTGTGGTGGTGAACTTTGGGGGCTTAATTTGGGACAAATCCCGTCTAAGTGACCTTCCAGGTTCGTATTTGGGGAAGATATTCTGCCATTTGAAACTTTTTCGTCGTCAAACTGACAGATTCCTGACTGGCGCGCTTCCATTATAACCATTGGACAAGCGATTTGGTGTACTGTTTGAATTAAAAAAAAAATTTTCTTTTTTAAACTTAAAAAAAATTTATTATTATTATTATTATTATTATTATTATTATTATTATCATTATTATTATTATTATTATTATTATTATTATTATTATTATTATTATCATTATTATTATTATTATTATTATCATTATTATTATTATTATTATTATTATTATTATTATTATTATTATTATCATTATTATTATTATTATTATTATTATCATTATTGTTCAGGTCAATGTTTGGAACCGAACTCGGAATTTTGTGGTTAGTAGCCTGCGCTCTTAATCACTACGCACTATGCCCGTGGACGTAGTGGTTAAGAGTAAGGGCTGCTAACTCCAAGATTCCGAGTTCGATTCTAAGCAGTGACCTGAATAATAATAATGATAATAATAATAATAATAATAACAACAACAACAACAACATCGAAAAATACCTTAGGAATGAGAACCCACGTTCGAAATATCTCCAAGACACCTGAAAAAGGCTGGAGAGTATATCAGCCGAAAGGTTGTGTTAACAACAAACAAGATGAAGACAAATATCCGTCGAATGTAAATAATGTAAATAATGTACGTTGCTGAAATATTCCAAAGTACACGATTCACGATGGGGAAAAGCTTGCTTGGTAATGATGTGGATTCATTTGATCAGAAGTATGTTTCAGTACAGTCGAGAAGCTAAATATCAACAACAACAGGAACAGTAAAGACAATTAATAAGCCTTTCAACTAAAGAAACAAGGATTGAAAAGTTTGAGAGAGGGGGTGTTAGTCAATGAAATCGTTTAACTGACAGCAAAAATGTCCCCCTTCCCTTTTTAATTTGGTGATTGCATTGAATTATTTCGAATAACTGACAGAGAAAATCTAGTTTTACTTATCACAAAGATTTGTAAGGAGAGCGTATAAAGTAAATCATTTGTAATACATCGGTGAAAGCAAAGTGTATAACCCAAATAAAAGTGATTTTGCATTTCTCTTGCTCAGGTGGTTATAGAACATATCTACCTCATTGGATCAACATGACTGTTTGAGTTGGACGTGTCCTACGCTCATGAAAGTGTAAGTAATGTGGAAGAGAGTTAAACTGTTACTGAAATATGCAGTCGTGTATATGTGTGTATATATATATACCTACTTATGCACATACACATACACACACACGCATAGAAAGATACATACATACATGCATACACACATATACACACGTATGTATGTAGTACGCATCGCATAATCAAGACCGTCGAGCATGTTGGAAAATATCTTCCTAGAAATAACAAAACTAAACAGCTACAACGCAAAACCTTTCAACTCAGAACAAGGATCCTCTCGAATATCGGATGTGAGCTTTGTGGACAATTGTTCCACGCAAACATTGGTTTTGCTAGTAATAAGGCACAAACATAAAATATGAAGGACAATGGGAAGAGAAATAACAAGAGATGAGGTGCTGACAAGGACGGTATATATATAAGATCCTCATCGGTCACGAATGACTATGAGATTGCTTGTAGAAGGTGTCCTCCGAGGAGCAAGTCCGGCAAAGTTGCAGCCGTCCATGCATACCAGTCCCCTCTCTCCTAGCCACCGATGTTGTCCAAGGGAAAAGCAAAAGACCGATACAGTTTAGATCCAGTGGCGTCGGAAATCGATTCCTTAGCTGAGTCATCTGGAGCAACGTGAAATTATGTCTTGCTCAAGAAAATTGCTCTCAGCCCGGTACGAGAACTGAACTCACAACCGAACGATTGTAAACTCGAAGCACACACACATGCATAGACACACTCATACTTTTGTATATATATATATATATGACATATGTGTGTATATATGTTTGTATGCGTATGTGTATGTATGTATGTATGTATGTATGTATGCAGTTGTGCATGTATGTATGTGTAGGTCCTGTTTTAATAGCATTTCTATGCTTTCTCTATACCAACATTCATACTGACAGTGAGGGCATAGGTCAATCCAAGCTAAATGTTAGTAGACGTTTACTCAAATTTCTGCTCTACAGTATCGAAACAGTAAACACGTTGTTGAGAAGAAACCTTATTAAACATAGCTTCCACGTCGTTAATTCTGATCAATTCACCACATTCTCTGTCTCCTTCTCTCTCTCTTTCTCCCTATTTCTCCCTCTCCCCCTTCTCAATTTGTAAAGGTGTGTTAAAAACAACAACAATCGAATTAGACAACAAAAACATATGCAGGTCAATCAGGAAGACGCATAGTTGATGAAGTGGTACTTAAGGAGTCGAGCCGGCGATTTATTCCTTGATTCACGTTTTAAGCAAGGTCACGTATGCAAGAAATAATGAACTTAACTTTCACATCACGTTCTACTTCGCCATCTTATCGAGGTCTGATGACTTGCAAATTAAATGTAGAAAAAAAAAATAAATAGATAAATAAAATCGATACTTTCCATATGAATTCCTTGTATATTGGTCTTGTACTTCAGCAAAAGTAATCATTACGTGTTTTCTTTTTCTCGACATTATGTGGTGCTGCTTCCGTTGCTTAAATTTACCCCTAATTTCTCTTACATTACACACAAGCATTCGATGAACTGCACAAACTTACGCAAAAATATATCTATGTATATTTATGTACACGTATGCGAGAAACTACACACAGACACAGAAACACACACACGCACATACACACACACACACACACATACACACATATATATATGTAAACATGTGCGTGTGTGTGGTCATGGATAAAAATACATACATATATACGTATATCTATGTGCTCAGGCACATTAATGCAGATATATATGAGAAGGCTCCTACTTCAACGGGTGTATGTATGTATGTATGTATATATGTATGATATATATATATATATATATATATATATATATATATATATATATATATATATATATATATATATATATATATATATATATATATACACATATATGTATATATGTGTATAGAAACGCATGTACATATATATACGTAAATATACATATAGAAATATATATATACATATACATACATATGCATGCAAATACATGCATATATATATATATACATACACGTATATGCATATTCATATATACATATATACACATGATATATACATACATATACACACACACACACACATATATATATATATACATATATATATGTATATACATATATATACATATGTATATGTACATACACGCACATACATACGTATATATATATATATATATATATATATATATATATATACACACACATATATATATATATATATATGTATACATACATACACACACATATATATATATATATGTATGTATATATATGCATACATACACAGGTGCAGGAATGACTGTGTGGTAAGTAGCTTGCTTACCAACAACATTGTTACGTTGTCAGTTCTACTGCGTGGCACGTTGGGCAAGTGTCGACTACTATGGCTTCAGGCCGACCAAAGACTAGCGATTGGATTTCTAAACAGAAACTGAAAGAAGGCCGCCGTATATATATATATATATATATATATATATATATATATATATAGCTGTATATAAATGTTTGTGTGTGTCCATGTTTGTCCCCTCAACATCGCTTGACAACCGATGCGGGTGCGTTTCCGTCTCCGTAACTTAGTGGTTCAGCAAAAGAGCGAAAGAGGCCGATAGAATAAGTACTAAGCTTGCAGGGAATCAGTCCTGGGGTCGATTTGCTTGACTAAATGTGATCTTGAGCATGGTCGCAATCAAATGACAGAAACAAATAAAAGAATATACATACATATATATATATATATATATATATATATATATATATATATATATATATATATATGTATGTAAATATATATATACAGATATATATATATATATATACATACATACATACATATATACATATATAAATATATATATGTATATATAAACATGTATATATACACACAAATATGTACATATATATACATATGTATATATATATACATTTATTTATGCATATATATATATATATATATATATATATATATATATATATATATATATATATATATATATAATAATAATTTTTTTCCCAGAGGATGTAGCAACCGTTTTTTGAAGTCTCTGTCTCTTTTGAATATGAAAATTTAAAAGTTTAAAAACCTTATGATATATATATATATATATATATATATATATATATATGTATATATATATATTTGCGCGCGCGTGTGTCTGTGTGTGTGTGTGTGTACATATATATATATATGTGTATATATATATATATATGTTAGGTATATGCATAGGTATCTATATATGTATATATTTATATATGTATTCTTTTATTCTTTTTTATTCGTTTTAGTCATTTCACTTCGGCCATGCTCGAGATGGGATGTATAGGAATTGTGGGGTTGGAATGTGGAGGGGTGGGATAACGAGGGAGGGGATGACGTCGAAGGGAGAGAGTTGAAGGGAGAAGGTGGGCAGGAGTGAAGAGAGGAAGTAGATGTCTGAGCAAGAGCAGAGATGTGGGTGGGAGGAAGTAGATGAGAGAGGAAGAGAGGAGAGTGGAGGATGGCTAGATGAAGAGGTGAAGAGAGTTGAGCCCATGTGGTGGAAAGGAGCGAAGAGACAAGTTAAATTCCTGCTCAAGGCGGAGACGGGAGTCCGGATGGCCCCTGTGCAAGGACAATC
>NC_142935.1:37081232-37106232 GCF_046866305.1 Octopus bimaculoides
TGGTATATTTCTAGAAATTAAAGAACGAAGATTTGCTCAGCATATACCATACTAGTGAGAGATATCTTTTTGTTTGATATTAGCGAGTTATGATCTTCAGCAGATCTACAAAATTGGAGATTAATATTAAAACGAATTTATTTCATAAAAAAATAAGGTATACTAAAGATCTGAACACTTGGCATACCCACAGAATTTTCAACGTGTGTATTAACTTCCTCCAATGAAGTAAGACTACATATATTGAGTAAGATCTATTACGTATATTTTAAATATACGTAACAGTTAAACTTGTTTTGCTTTTCGTATATTGAAAAGAACATTAATACTATTCTCTCAAATTTGCATTATAAGTGTTGCATGAGACACATAGGCACACCCTATCATGTGTGTATATGCTCCTTTGATAGTTATACGCCTAGAAGTTTATATGTCTACATCTATCTCTCGTCGGTCCATCTGTCGGTCTGTCTGTCCGTCCGTCTGTCTGTCTGTCCATCTGTTTGTCTGTCCGTAGGTAGGTAGGTAGGTAGGTAGGTAGGTAGGTAGGCTAGGTAAGTAGGTAGGTAGGCTGGTAGGTATGTAAGAAACTACTTGTGCGCCTTTGTGCACCTCTGTACATAAGAGGGTGAGTCAAAAGGTAAACCCATTTTGTTTAGGACAGGTGTAATTACCAACACAGGAACATGTATCATACATCACAATGAAGCTAGTCCTCTGTGGATCACATCCCTTTTCTCAACATATTCACCGTTTCCGTCGATAGCAATGTTTCACCTTCAAATGTGAGTATGTATCCCTGCCCCGTAAAATTCTGTTGACTGTTCTTTGAGCCACATCTTCACTACAGTTTTCACTTCCTCGTCTCTGGACTATCATCGTCACTGGACTATTACCTCTTCGGCCCCATGAAAAAGAATTTGAGAGGCAAACATTATTTCAGTGACGTGGAAATGAAAACTGTAGTGGCTCAAAGAACAGTCAACTGAATTTTACGGAACAGGGATGCATGCTCTCATTCGAAGGTGGAACATTGCTATTGAGAGAAACGGTGACTATGTTGAGTAGCAGGGATGTGATCCACAGTGGATCAGCTTTTCATTGTGGTGCATGATAATGTATGATACATGTTCCTGTGTTGGTAATTATACCGGTCCTAAACAAAATAGCATTAATTTTTGACTCACCATCGTATATGTATTCAAATTGATGAAATTCGGCAAGGATAAAAACGAAAAGAACTGTTTTAAGTCTGTGGCTTATTTTATATGTGTATGAGAGTATAAAGAGTATGATTTATTCTTGGCATTTAAACTTCAAGCATTCAAACTTATAGATAGAATGAAAATATTTTATTTTCCGGTGAGTAGTGAAACGATCCAATTTCAGCAACCTGTATCATCAACGAATTTATAGAAAGTTTCGGCACGATATATATTATAATTGAAAATATGAAGCCTATGGACCAACGCATATTCTTACGCATTGTAAAATAAGATAACGACCAGGTATCTTATTATCAAATTAGTATTGCTTTATATTATTTTACGTTGTTATTCTAAAACATAATTATCAGGTGATCATTTCGGAAGTCATTTTCAAATTTCATGCTCTTATATCTCATGTTTTGCACGCTGCATAATTGTATCTAACAATCACATGCAGTTTTAAGCATTTCCTGAATGAAAGAAGATATAGTGACAGTTTATTAACGTCAAGGAGAGCTTTCGCACAACCTAAATATATCATTAGAGAAATATTTGAGGTAAATTAGAGAAACTCCTCCTAAACGATTTTATTCTCATTCATTCATAAACAACACCTACAACACGACGCTACCCACACGTTAGGCAAGCGTTTCTTCTATAATATTTGCATTGATTAATTATACCCCAAGCCATACATACCATGACGTAATCTATTATTATTTGCATGAAAACTCACTTTGTCTTGCAATAAACATTGTTTTGACGAAATACTGACGTAAGAATACATGATCATTATGAAGACTATCACGATTTTTAATTCTTGTAAAAATCTTTTTACGATTTTAGACAACCAACAAATTGAAGTTTTTTTAGACAATTTATTTATCGAAAAGAATAATCGAGTTTAAAATCACCACAATATTTCCTACGTAAACAATGTTCATACTTTTCCTGGCTTCAATGAGATGCTACATGTTATAATATTTGTTATTTTTCTCTTAATATTTATTGCATTTATTTCCCTTACATCTATCATAACATCATTCAACGATTAAAATTTACAAAATAACAATGCTCATGCAAGAGCGAAACTAATAATTTATACGAGATAAATGTTAATCTTCAATTTACTGTTTCTTTATAATGCTCGTATTATCCATGTCGTATTATTTCTATATTTTCTTTATTTTCAAAGATTTTGAACAAAAGCTTTGCTTTGAATTCTCTAACAACATTTTTTTTTATCAAACATCAAAAGCAAATTTCGAAAATGAAATAAATTGAAATGACCTGAAAATCCTATTAATTCTACATCTGGTCGTTGGAGACAGTTGATTGAGTGCAATTGTGGCTGCGTTCTATGAAATGAATGTGAGACATAAAGTCTTAGAAAATGGACCTTCTTCAGTACTCCTAGAAATTTTAGCCGCTCCTAAAAACGTTCTATAAAGCAGTCGATATTATATTTTTTCAAAAATATAGATTCTTCTCGCTCAAAGAAAGTTTTGAGTCAAACTCAATGTATGTATGTAAGTATGTATGTATGCATTTCTGTGTATGTGTGTGTGTGTATTGTTTTTATGTTCAATTACAATAAAAAAGAATTTTACATCAATCTGAATTGCATTGACGGTGACTTCAAAGTTGCAATCAGTTAAGCCCTCAACGGACTATATATACATGTGTATATAGAGAGATAACGGGCGTTGGTCAGGGTTAAAATGGTATAGTTTTTTTTTATTGTTTTACTTTTTTTCAATCATGTAACTACAGCCATGCTGGAACAGTGCGTTTAGTCGAAGACATTGAACCCGGGATTTATTCGTTGTCAACCTAGTACTTATTCTATTGGTGCGTTTTGGCAAACGGCTAAGGTATGGGGACGTAAAGACAGCAACATCAATGTTCAAGGGATGGTGGGGGGTACAAAGGCAGACACACATACACACACATAGATGTATATATATATATATATACAAGAATAAGGGCAGGGAATCGTCAATTAATAATAGAATTAATAATTAACAATTTTGCCAAGTAGTTCAGTATGAAAAAACCTTTATCGGTAAAACCATTTATCATCATAAATATACAGGGATTAGCATTGAGTTGCTTCTCCAACATACTGAAAATTTAGAAATAGCAGTCAAAGAACTACTGATTCTAAACTACAAATTTTTCTCTAAACGGATGGCGATATTTATGGCACACATAGAACAAAAAAACTGGAGGGAAAAGCGTAAACAAAACAAGTCTTTAGTTAATTGGATACGAATCGTTTCATGGTTAAGCGAATGAAAATTTCACTATTCCAATCTTCAGCCCAAATATTCTGATAAATTTGAAAGTGTCTCTAAAAAAATTCACGGTAATTTATGATGATAAATGGTTTTACCGATAAAGGATTTTTCATACTGAACTACTTGGCAAAATTGTTAATTATTAATTCTATTATTAATTGACGATTCCCTGCCCTTATTCTTGTATATTTTATATTTGATATCTCTAAGTTAGATGGTTAAACCGTAATCCCTCCACACGGGACTTCTTTTCATACGGGACTATTTGTGACGCACATGGAATAGATTTCTTTGAGGTGAGATGCCTGAACTCACTAGCCGATGAATTCGTAAGTGCCTTTCTTATCGTTGATTTTTGGTGTCGCATGGCCAAAAATTACCGTGAATTTTTTTAGAGACACTTTCAAATTTATCAGAATATTTGGGCTGAAGATTGGAATAGTGAAATTTCCATTCGCTTAACCATGAAACGATTCGTATCCAATTAACTAAAGACTTGTTTTGTTTACGCTTTTCCCTCCGGTTTTTTGTTCTATGTGTGCCATAAATATCGCCATCCGTTTAGAGAAAAATTTGTAGTTTAGAATCAGTAGTTCTTTGACTGCTATTTCTAAATTTTCAGTATGTTGGAGAAGCAACTCAATGCTAATCCCTATATATTTATGATTATATATATATATATATATATATATATATATATATATATATATATATATATATATATATATATATATATACATACATGCATATATATATATATATATATATATATCAACATATATATATATAAACATGTATATATATATATATATATATATATATATATATATATATATATATATATATACATATATGTACATGTATATATATGCATATAAACATATGTATATATCTATATGTATATATGTTTATAATATAATGTGTGTATATATATATATATATATATATATATATATATATATATATATATATATATATGTGTGTGTGTGTGTGTGTGTGTGTAAGTGTGTGTGTGTGTATTTATAATATAATGTATATATATACATGTACATATATACATGTCAATTCTCCTCCCATCTTCATCTAACCTCCTCTCCTCTCATGTCTCCCTCCCACACCTACTTCCTTCCACCCACTTATCCTCTCGTGCTCCGAGTCCTACTCCTTCTCTTCACTCCTACTTCTTCTCTTCATTCCTACTTCCTCTCTTCACTCCTACTTCTTCACTTCACTCCTACTTCAACGCCTCACTCTTACTCTTCTACTCTCTTCTCTTCACTCCTACCCACATCCTTCCTTCCCCTCTTCCTTCATCGTGACCCTTCCTTCGTAATTCGATCCCCACACAATCCAAACCCACCTTCCCTAACATCCCATCCCCACCCGGTCCCCTACACCCACTCCCACGTACCCCATTCCCACGTACCCCATTCCCACGTACCCCACCTCTACCCACACCCTCAGCCTACACAGGTGCCCCACCTCTATCCCTAACCTCATCCTACACACATACCCCAACTCTACCCCCACTCTCAACCTACCCACATACCTCACTATCATCCCAACCCAAACTCAACCCTTACTTTCCCCACTCTCGCCTCCCCCACATCCCAACACCATCACACCACACACAACTACATCTACACCATCATACCACACAACACCACATCACATCACTTCGCACGACACGCACACACTACCACTGACCACTTCCCAGCCCCACATCTTCATACCTACACGCACACGTCAAGGACACCAGCCTTCTTTCACATGCACGTAACGCTCTCTTATAAACACGCAGGCGCTCCTTTGTTTTGGGATCACCAATACTTTATTATCTCCCATTCTTCTTAGCTCTCCTGTGTGACCCCTCTGTCCTACATTCGCCATGATAGATCGCTCGCCACTACACATTTTTATTTTCTCTCCTTGTTTCTCTGTGTGTTCCTTTCTGTGGAAGAGCGCAGGCTCGAAATGTTGAAGACTTTTTCACTTCCCGATATTAAACTAATGCATCTTCTGTCTTTTTTTGTGTGGATTCTCCCCTTATATATATATACATATTTCTAAATATATATACATATATATAAATATATACTTGGATATAATTCAAAAGAAAATTATAATGGAGGTCTGATAGAAGCCTGTACCTTCATTATAGCATTAGGTCGTAGAAAGGAATATGTTAAGTCGACACTAGTCAGTGTCGATTAAGGTTCATAGAATTATACGATAAGATTTGCAGTTTTTGGTATCTCATAATTATTGCTGTGCGTGTTTGTAGAAAACATGTTCGATGGGCATTCTATAGTTTTTCTCCTAGTTTTCTAGTTATCATACCAAAGGTCTCCCAAATCTTGCAAGTTAACTAACTGTAGCAGGTTGGTACTTCATCAATAAGTAAATGAATCATCTTTTAAAAGTCATGAATCAGCCTTCAAATTCACTACAATCTTTATTAGTTCTTGTCTTAATAAGTCGGTCATAGATTAACAATTTATGCATTCATCTTCATATCGGATACTCAGTCTCTATCGAGAATATTATGAATGCAGCTGCTACAAATGAAGTCTTCAGAATAAATCAGATATTGTCATACCATCGGATCACTATTCGAATTGAACACAAAGCCTTACCCTATACAATTTAAGGCTAGTTGGGAAATCGTATCAACTTTGTTGATTGAACTTTGATTCAACAATTGCACTTGCACGAATTTCAAAATCTAATTCTCAGAATTTTGGGAAGTATAATCTCAAGAACACACTCCTTTATCTTGATTGAATTTACGTATTGGTAGTTTGACAGATTCAAGAAAACTGATTCAAGTCTGATTGCTTTCTTAAATGATGCTAATGAACTTAATGTTCCATTAGATTATGACAAGCTAGCAGCCTTGCCTGAGTTTATTAATAAATATAATCACATGAAATCATCATATTTAGGATAAATCGCTATGAAAGGATTCTGATAATGTTCTGTTGGTCCTAGAATATGGATTCAATCAGAATTGTTGCATCGAAGCTATCAGAAATGTTCACTAATTTGAGCCCCATAAAAATGCACGAAACGGTTAAGAAATGAAGAAAATATAATCCATTTCCCTCCTAGACTTTTCTTGATTAATCCCGGAAGAAAACATTATTTCTTCACGTCACTGTATTAATTTAGAATTTTATTCTGACTGAAATATGATTTAATTAGTAACATTTACGAAAATGCATTTCAGTGTTGGAGGCATAATAATATAATATAAGCCTCTTGTTTCTGTCTGGTGCTAAAAATAACACATTTTCGAAAATGTTACAAAATATATACTTTACTCCTTGAAAACATGAACCGCTATGCTGCAAAACACCAGCCTGTAACTTAGAAGATGTTTCACCTGACTTTTATATATAAAAATATGCTTTTGATGCCTCGCACATTACTCAACATGGTCACGTTATTGGACGTTTTTGACTCCTTTTCAAGTATTTTCCTATATTAACAAGCATTCACCTAGTTATTCTGTATTTTAGAATTATTTGTTAACTACGTTAAATGGATTAAAAATACTATTGTAAAGTTAAACATTTGTTAATTGCGCCAGGAGGAAAGTTACTTTGATTAAATATAGTCATTAAAAGTTATTTCCATTTTAAATCAAATATCGCTTCAGTATTTCTAGACAAAATAAATGGCAAACATAATTTTTAAGACTAATGCGTCTGGTACAGTCATTAGTATGACGTTTCTCAGTCAGATAGACCGATTACATTCTTGTTAAGAACAATATCACCTATTGAACGGGAATATATGTTGGCACTGGAAGTATTTGCAATCATTGAAGCTGCTCAGAAATCAACACCTTTCCTTCGAATATTTCCTAAAATAAAGTACATGAATGTGAATAAATTTGTTGGGAAGGAATAATGTACATCACTCTGGGACAAATACAAAAGAAACAAATTTTCAGTTGGAGTATTCAGCGAGAACCGAGAATCTATAGAGAAAGGTTTAGGGTCAGTAGAGAGGATTTGAGTAAAGGAAGTTGGTATCTAAGTATTAAACGAATTAGAAATTCAGTTTCGATATTGTTTTAAAATTAGTAATAAATAAACAAGAAAAATGTCTATATATAGAGAAGGAACATAAACGTAATTGTATGAGTGTATAACTATAAGCCAATGTGTGTAAGCGACAAGGTTCAGCTTGGAAATAATATCTGATTTATGTAAAACACAGCAAAGTAAACTCTGAGCTGAATGATTAATCTATTATATCGACTCACGTATTCGATTGACCTTTTATTTTATCGATCCGGTAAAGATAAAAAAAGGAACTCGGCAGAATTTGAACACGGTATATAAAGAGTTGGAATACAAACTGTAATGCATTTTTCGGAAGTTCTCGCGATATGGCCCCCTCAACCACACTACGTATGGATAGAAACAATTGTTTCAAATTTTGGGACAATTCCAATTGATTTGGGTGGCAGGGGTAACTCGATGACATCCAGTACTTGACTTTATCTTCCTCAAACTGAGTAAACTTGGTGGAATTTGAAAGCAGAACTTAAAGATCCTGAAAAAATCGCGCAATATATTTTTCCGACGTTCTACGACGTTTTAATGATTTTGACATTCCAAAGAGCATGGGGCACGTGGAATTAATGAAAAAAGTATTATAAGTGTCGTGTGACAGTTCGACGGCTATTGCGATTGTGATAAAGTTATATATTGGAGGAAAAGCAGGTAAGAGGAAGAAAAAGCTAGATGGTAGAATTAAACAAAAAGCTGAAATGGTTTTGGAGATACTTAAATGAAAATTTTAAAGAAATACGGTAAGAAGAATAACTGATGTTAATGAGGTATGTTAATGAGGTAGCGCCATGCGAAAAGTTAAGTCTTCTCCGTGAATTTATATAAATGTGATGCATTGCAAAGTTGACAAACTTCAGAAGCCAAGAACTGCCTAAATGAGTTATCATATGACCATTGGGTCTTCCTAGAGTAGTTTGGAGAATATTAAGATGACGTTAGGGAACACTATTTCCTTTTTCCCATGTATAATGCATTACAAAAGCAGCCTGTAATATGTCAGGTTGAGAATACTACAGCTACAGATCTGAGTAAGTAGAAGGGGAGATTCTCAATTAGTTTTGGGTAGCCCTAAACTATCGGAATTACTTTTCATCTGTGATACATGTGGCATACATTTAAAACAAGAACATTTGAAAGCATATATCTGGTTGTGACTGCAGGTCGGAGAACCTCAACCTATAAGTATAATAAAGGTAAAAAAGGTAAAGTTATCTTCTCGAGTCATGCCGACTCATAAGGGCCGGGTTACCCGTTTCATGCTGTATGTCTTTCCTCCCTGGACCGGACGCCGGTCCATTGCAGGATTACTCATCTTCGCTAGCTGAGTGAACTAGACCAACGGGAAATGAAGTGCTTTGCTCAAGAACACAATGCGTCGCACTTCCAGGAATCGAAACCACAATCTTACGACCATGAGTTAAGCACCCAAACCACTAATCCATGCGCCTCCACACTACGAGTATAGGGGAATATTTGTCTCCTTTGCAAGAGAGAGAAACCTGTGAGTAGGAGCAGAAATTACCGAGGAATGTACCTTTCAAAGAAAATAGATGCAATGTAAAAGAGATAAAATGCTGTCTGAAGGCTCAGTGGTGCACAGTAGTGTTCAGTTGGCTTTGAGTAGTGCAGTAAGCAAACGTTGACAAATTCAACACAAACATTACACCATTTCTACTCAACTCTGTGAATTTGTATACAGTTTCATGATGATCTGGCACGGCGTCCTCTACAGAGAAGCAACTCTGCCAGCTTATTAACAACCAAATGATCGTACTCATCGTAACTAAATGCTGTTACTCATCATAGTACAATAACTCATTTGTTTGAGCTATGACTTGTGTTTCTATTAAGATCAAAATAGCGCTTTGAACTTCTACTTTCTTAAATTACAGAAACCTACCATTGCTACCTACCTTATTTACTTTGCATCCAGGTGTCTTACAAATTCTCGCTCTGGTTTCCTTGTATAATTCTTTCAAAATTTTGTCTTTTTATTTCCTTTCTGTATTATGATACGAACTACCTCCTAAATTTATTCAGTTTTTTTTATCATTTCACCCAGGCCCTCCAAGTTTCTTATAACCTTGAAGTGAAATCCCTTATAATGACGGTTTATCTGATATAAACTATCTATTGAACTCTCACTCTTACAGTTACAGAGCTCTACTAACATCTTCCACTAAGCTGAACCATCCTTGCTCACTTGATTCTCCGTCTCAGATGATTTTTGTCCGTAAACAAGTGTGGTAATATGTCTACTAATATGGGCCCTTTCTGCGCTAACATTTCTGGAGACCATACTGTCTTCCAAATTTTTGCCCGATTAACTGGAGCTACCAACATTTTGCACGGTCATTATGTTAACAAATGCCTCGTTGCCAACTATTTCTCTTCAGGAATAAACTAAACTGCGTCATCTACAAAACTTCTTTGCATTACATCCGGCATTTCTGTTATTTCTTGATATCGATAATATTTACTTGACCAATTCTGTGTAATATTAACCTAATGATTGCTACTCTTATCTCAGTTTTTCTATTATCCCACAACAAATCTCATCACCTTCTCCCAATCCCAACCGTCACCGCCGACTGTCAAGCAAGGTCTCGAAATTCAATTGTAAACAGAATTAGGTTCATTGCGTTTCTCATTCTGTAACAACATTATGCCATTCCTCTGATAATGAGCAAATAGCATTCTATCACACTGTATGAATCACCCCGAAACTACCCGAGGCACTTACAACTAATCACAGCCATTATGTATTAGTAATGATTCGAGGTTGATTACATTTTGTGAAAGATGAAGTCCATATATTCCTCTACCAAGCTGATGATCGACCGAGATATGCTCAATTTAGGCGGAATAAAATTAACTTTTTCCGTTACCAAGTTTGAATTTAAGGATTGGGGACAACTAATTCATTTTTTAGGGTTTTGCAATGATTCGATGCACTGATGGATAAACTGAAACCATTTCAATATCATAATTTGTTTAGAGTAAATATAATGAGCTGCCAGACTCGCCTATAGTTGAATTAGAAAATGGTGCACTAAGATATCCATTATAGCGTTTCGTGAACAGAATGCTTCATGTCAGAAACATGTGGCTTCAAAATATTTTGTGTTATTAATGTGATCTGACTTTTTGATTTTTAACATGAAAAATTTCTCTGCAGTATTAGTCAATATGCTTACAAACATATAGTAGTACATTCACTTTTGAAGGCAATCCACATAATTAGTTGTATTCAGAAGTAGACATAAATGTAGACGCATATCAGTATATGTAGTTGCATAGCACTCTATTCTTATTACATCAATGCAAAAAAAAAAAAAGGAAAAAAAAGTGTAGTGTCAAAGTCATTATGCAGCTAGACTAAACGCTAGTTTTAGATTATTTAGCTTTAGTTTTCTCTCTTCTTGGCATAATAGTGTTTGTGGTGGCGAGATGTTTTTCCTCGTCCAAACAATGAGACATAATTATGGATGTTTCAGTGGACAACATTCACAATCCATACACATTTACGGCTTGCTGCAAATGTGGAAAGAAAAAAGAAAAAGAATAAGAAGAATATAAATTACGTATCTGACAAATAACACTTTCTCCATAAATGATTGAACATAAAAAGGATTCCTTTATTTGATTCAGACAATACTTAACATATAATATTCAATTTTATGTACTACTTTTCATTATTTGAGATACTATGTGAAGATGAAGAAAGCGTTTAACTTGGCTTCGTTTTATGGCTGCTGGCCTAAGTTCATATACTGTATACTTAACTTGCTATGCCTTAAAGTGATGCCAAAAATCTAAATTCCATATCTGCATCATAAACATTAGAAACATTTATTAATACGGCCATGGAAATCTGTCGCTTTTATAGTTTTGCATTTTTATGCTAGAAATCCATTTATTAAGAAATAAATTTAGTTATACACCGAGCAAATGAGAAGGATTACAAAAGTCAAATGAGATAGGGAGAGAGAAGTAGAGAACACTAGAAGGAAAGGCGGAGTTGAAGATGGATAGATGGAAAGAGAAAACTAATATTAATTCTGTTGATGAAATAAATAGATTAAAAGGACTGAAGGAAAATTAAAACCTGAATAAAATAAAACCTGAATCACTTTCTAATAAATTGTTTGACTGAGGGTCCATGTTTTTAATTGTTTTGATCAGGCCAAATTCGGATGTTTCAAATTAATATCCTGTTTTCAGATAAAAAAAAATTTTGGCCTGACTAATGACGTTTAGTGTCAGAATATGTGAACTTGGGTGGGAAAGCAAGATGACTAAGAAAAAAAAAAAGAGCTTCGGTTTGCGAAAATGTAAATCAAAAAGAAAACAAAATTATTCGAAATGAAGATGTATTAAAAATAATGATTATGCAGCAAATCATCCTGAAAACGAAAAATAAAAATTATAAAAAAACAGTAAATGAAAAAGTACAGATTCGTTGAGGGAACAATCGAGAACTTTCAAACACCTTAAATGCAAATGGCCTCCAGCTTCATTAATGCTGTATTACAGAGAATGGTTTTGAAATTTGATTATTACAGCGAAACTGATTTTAGCGAGAGAGTGAAAGGGGTAGTTTCTTTTGAGGGCATACTACAAATCAATACAGGGAGTGGATTAACGGAATTTAGATTCCCTTAGGAGATGGTTATTATGCGATCGTAATATTTACATAATCGCGCATTTAATGTAAGATTGGTATTAGAGTTCGGCTAATGGAATTATTGTTAGCGAGTGAACTAAGAGCTTAAACTATTACTTTAAATCAATCACCAATCTAACATTTAAAAACCGCCTAAACACTGATGAAGAAATTCTATTAAATTCTTTCTAGATGTTAATCTGCTAAAGCGTTATTTTTCGCTATGAACATACGATAAAATGGTACCTGTTACACATGGTTTAATCTTGTTATCACTAAACGTAATAACAGATTTTGAAATACAAATTAGTCACTAAACAAACGCGAACTATTATATTTCACAGAATAACATATTTAGAGATTATTAATTCTCTGAGATATCAGTATTTTTTCTCCAAGTGGAGCATTTTTATACTCCACTACTTGACTGTTACATTATTTTATCGACACCAAAAGAATGAAAGGCAAAGGCATAGATGACCTTGGTAGGATTAAAACATAAATAGGAAAGGGACATAACAAACCTCGCAAATGCATTTAACTCGATGTTGTAATGATTCTGCCAGCTCACCGCTTCTAATGGTTTCTAATTTTGCCCTAACAATATGCAACATTTTTGAGCAGAGCTGCTTAGTTGATACCATCTGCTCTTGTACATGACTGGTACTTTATGCTACCGAGCAGTAGGGTTGAAAGGCACAGTTGTCTTCGGTGGAATTGGGTGGAGTCGTTACGTAAAGAGCAGGAAGGAATACTGCAAGGACTCTTTCGACGGTTTAATAATTCTACCAATCCAGCACTCTGAGGACCATTAACAATATCAATATTATTCGAATTTAATTGAAATTCTTACTCGTGTTACTATTTCAACTAACAAGAGATTCACATATCCATCGTCACAAAAGTATTTAATAATGTGTAATAGCTAAACTTCTGCATCAGAGCTGGAATAATATTTTTACTATTATAGGACATTCTGTGTTCAAATAACGCTGACGCCGATTTTGCCAATAATTACTTGGTGTGCATCTGGGTCGATGTAATCGATTTCATCCTCCCTTCGGAATTGGTGACCTCGAGCCAAAAATTAGAAAGCAACAATTATTACAGAAGGCCACAAGGCAGTGAGCCAGCAGAATAGTTAGAGCATTGGGAAAATGCTTAGTGGCAATATTTCCGGTTCTTTGGATTTCATTCATTCGGTGTCAGTAAAACAAAAATTCCAGTTGCTTACCTGGTTCAGTGGAATCGAATAACGTCCTTCCCTAAAATATGCAGGCCTCGTACCAAACTTTGAAATAGATTATGACAAAAAGCCATAAGATGCTGTCCAGTATTTGTTCTGAAATTTGCTGAGGTTAACTTCGGTGTCGATAAAGGAATAGCTGCCAAGTAATGAAATCCATGGCATCGACTAACCCACTTCCCTTCCCTCAACAATGATGCAAGTTTCTGAGAAACGGGATAGTTGTAGATACAGTATATGTTCCAGTAGCTTACTGTTATTTACTTTATTGATTTTGGAATGATTAATTGGAAAATTAACTACAACCTTATTTAAATTCGTGGCGTTAAATAACGTAGTATTGTAAAAATTTTAGTTTGGTTGCCTATAGTTTCTGCATCTCTACTCTCATCATCTAGAGCAGTTACAACTAAAACACTTCATACAGAGTGAGATTACAAAGGCAGAATGCACCCAACGAATTTGCATTTAAATCTATTATTATGCATAGTATCTTATGGCAAGAGCACAGATGAAATTTCATTCGTTATTTTACACTAGAATGGGTTTATGATTGCCTCATTTTATGTCTTAGAAAGACTTGAAATCAGTACTATCAATTTAGGTGACTTCCATTAAATATTATTAGCTTTGTCGTTTCACAGAGTTCTCAATTCAGTACCGTAAGGATATCGACCTGGGTATGCTTAATTGATTTATTTGGTCATGATGTTTTTATCTGGAAATGGCAGTTTCTATAAAAAATGTCATTACATATTAAATAACAGTCAGATGTAGATCGTTATAGATTTGTTCTTAGTACACAAACACAGATTTGCCATCAAAGAGTTTATCGAAAATAAGTGTGCAGTGTTTTTCAATTATCTATAGGTTTCTAGAACCCAAACAACAAACGAAGAAGATTTCTATATAGTTACAAGACAGGCAACGAAGAGCACTTAAATTTTCCACAAACGATACACTGAATAAACGTTTCAAGGTGGGATGAGGATAAAAAAATCATCAGGTAATAGAGTTTATTGGATAAAGGCTGACCTATGGCTAAACAATAACATTAATCAGAATTACAAGTGAAAGGAAGAGTAGATAGAGTACATCAAATACCCTATTCATCGGAGGCATCCTGAGTGATGTATAGCAGTTAAAGCGAATGTATATGAAGTGTGGAGCTATTTAGGAATGAGGATTTGGAAACTTGGGGCTTAAGATCTCCAAATAAATTGCCTTAACTAGATCAATATTAAAAAGTACGCATAATAATTATTGAAATCAGCTTAAATGAATTAACGGCAAATGACATCCATTATTATCCAAATGAATACAGTGATACCACTCTCCAAGTTTCACAGAGTACTTCTACTCCCCGCCTCATAAACACACAAACACACATAAACGTATATATATATATATATATAATTATAATACAGGGTATCTAAGAGATACCGCCACGCTGAAAAATAGCAGTCAAATCTTGACTCTAAACCACAATAAATGTTCATATAGCACAAGGAGCGAAGACGAAGATAAAATAAACTAGTAAAAATAACTGGATAATTCCAGATCCCGGATTTCTGGATTTGCATAATAAATGCTGATATTTTACTGCGCTGATATTCTGTCCATATCGCACGAGGAGTTTTTAGGCGGGCAATTTAAGTTGGTCGTGTGCATACGGGCATATATATGTATGTATACGTTCATATATGTAAGTATACTGTATGTTTATATATATATATTTGTATTTATGTGCTTGAGTATAGTCCACCGATGAAGGCATAGCATTTATTATGCAAAGCCAGAAATCCGGGATCTGGAATTATCCAGTTATTTTTACAAGTTTATTTTGTCTTCGTCTCCCCCCTTTTGTGCTATATGAACATTTATTGTGGTTTAGAGTCAAGATTTGACTGCTATTTTTCAGCGTGGTGGTATCTCTTAGATACCCTGTATTATAATTTTAAATAATTATTACCTTTGAAGGTTTTTATTCCTATGCTGGCCACTTGATAAAATCAATATTTTAAATATCGATCTTATCCTTATTTATATAATTATATATATATATATATATATATATATATATATATACGGTGAGTATGGTGGGTGGGGTATTGATTCCTATTCAACCTGCACCAGCCTTTGGATTGTTATTCTTGCAGTATGCTGCCGAGCTTTATCCTGATGGAAGAACACATTTCGTTTTAAAACCAAAGATGGTCATTTTTCTTCTAGCGCTGCTAGTAGATCTCTCGTAGTAGATCTCCTTCGTTATTGCTTGGCTTGGTTTTGAAAGTTCAGAGTAGATTAAACTTCTCATATCCCACCAAACAGATAACACCACCTTACGTGGGTGAAGACCTTCCTTAACCTGGAGTGCCAGTGTTTCTCCTTTCCCTGCCCACTGTCTTCGGCGGTTGACATTTTTATAGAGAACCCATTTCTCGTCACTAGTCACTATTAGGTCCAGAATGCGTTCATTCGTGAGACGTGACAGCAAAGAATAGCAAACATTCACTGTCTGCGCGCGATAATACTCGGAAAGTCTGTGAGAAACCCATTGACACAATTTGTTTATTTTATGACGGCACGCAGGTGTCGATGAATGGTTAAATGACTAAATTCAAGCTTCTCTGCTAGTTTCTCAACAGTTACGATGGGAATTCTTTCTACCAGGGTTTGCAGGACGTTCTCGTCGAGCTCTCCCTATCTTCCAGGATGGGAATCATCGTCTAGGCTGTAGTTACCGGCTCGGAATTTCTGGAAGCACCGTTGAAACTGGCTTACGCTTATTGTTCGGTCCCTATCTACTGCATTAGCATTCCGCGCACTTTTCGTTGCGTTGTTGCCTTTCCTGAACCCCAAAAGCAAAATATGCCGAATATGCTCCTTTGTCACATTTATTATACCTTTGAAAAAATTAACTTAAAATCGAACTGCACTCTTCAAAACTTGCACTAAGAATAAGTACAACGTAATATCACTTCCTGCTTTTATAGCAAGTTCATGTAGGTAGTGTATCCCTCCCCCTCCATATTATTTATGGGATGAGCTAATGTGTGTGTGTGTGTGTGCGTGTGTGCGTGTGTATATATATATATATATATATATATATATATATATATATATATATATATATATATATATATATATATATATATATACACATACAAATACACACTTGCATGCTTATCTATATATGTGTGACAATGCGAATGGAGCTGTGTGCAAGTACGTATAGATGTGTGTATGTGTGTACTTTACTAATCACCCACCGATCTATATAGCTGTTTTTATACCCTAAAATCTGTCTCACAAATTGTGAATATATTCATATTCTTTATAAGGAAGATGAATAGTGTACGCAATAGATGGTGTAAATACAATTATATCTATTCGCCTTGTGGTATTTATTACTACTTAGAGTTTCATGCCTACAGCATTCAGCAGGCATCACGATGTTTTATAACTACCCGATATGAAGCCGACATTTTCATGCTGCAAACGCCAGCAGTTTAAGATGTATACAAATCTACGTACAAAGATTATATATATATATATATATATATATATATATATATATATATATATATACACATAGATACATATGCATACAAGTAACAATTTTCTTGCAGGCGTTTCAATTGGAATGTAGAAAATTGATAGCGTAGGGCATCTAGATCTTTGCCAACCACACACCTTCTCTCTCAAACGCGTTTGGGAACGGATGTGCTAGTGTTCTATATATGTACCTATCTATTTATTATGTATCTATGTACATATGCATGTATGCGTATGCGTGTGTATGTGTCTGTGTGTGTGATAACAATTCCGGCAATACTCAATATTCAATACAAACATAACTAAACACACATACATACATGCCCCCTCTCTCTCTCTCTCTCTCTCTGTGTGTGTGTATATATATATATATATATAGGTAGATAAATAGATAGATAGATAGATATATAGATACATGCAAAGGTATACACACATACACGCACACACACATATATATATATAAACCTCTCCCTAGACGACTAATAATTCGTCTGAGTGAGCTTTGTAACAGCGAATACCCCTAATCTGCTTTGAGATATAGTTATTTTTTCTATTTTGTTTTAGATATATGTTTACTATATATCTTTATGTTATAATGTTTCCCTTGTTTTCTACTGTTTTTTTCTCGTGTTTTGTTTTGTGTGTGTGTGTGTGTGTGTGTGTGTGGTGTATGTATGTATGTATATATATATATATATATATATATATATATATATATATAATTGTGTTTATTTACTTCACCCTATCTCTCCGATGAATTGATTTTTGTATGTCCTTTAATGTTTAGCAAACATCTAATTAAATTTGTCGCTCCAGTGATAGAATTTCTTTTCTGTGACCCATCTTTTACTACTTTATGTATCATTATTGAAATATAGAAATTCTATACGATATTTATACAACACATGCGTAATAACACACGCATATATAGAAATATATATATACATGCATAAATATGTACATACACTATCAGATGCACACAGACACACACAAGAGCGAGCATGCATGAACACGAAGGTAGCCGCAGAGAAAAATTCATATACGCACATACAGTTCTTATATGTGTGTATATCTATCCATGTATCTATCCATTTATCCAGCTTTGTAGCTGTCTATCCATGTATTTATCCTCCTATCCAGCTATGTAGCTATCTGTCTATCTGCTCGTCTGTCTCTCCTTGTTCAATATCTCCTATCGTTTATCATTTACTTGTTACCGTCATTGGACTGCAGGCATGCTGGTGTACCGCCTTAAAGGAACTTGTTTTAGTCGAATGAATCGACGTCAGTACTTATTTGTTTGTTATGACTGGTACTTATTCTATCGGTACCTTTTGCCCAAACGCTAAGTTACGTGGATACAAACGCACCAACACTGGTTGCCAAGCGGTGGTGAGACAGACAGAAATACACACACACACATATATATCTATATATACATTCGACGCGCTTCATTCAGTGTCCGGTCTAGCGCCGAATTCACTCACAATTCATTGAGCCGCCCAAGGCTATAGTGGAAAACACTTGCCCAAGGTAGCACGCAGTGTGACTGAACCCCGAACCATGTGGTTACCACACATGCGCGCCTGATCCTATATATGTGCATCTCTATCTATCTATCTATCTATCTATCTATCTATCTATCTATCTATCTATCTATCTATCTATTTATCTATCTATCTGGACGGACGGTAGACACATCGACTCCCATGTAAGTTGCATTTTTCACCTCTTAAAAGACCTGTTTTGTTTTTAAATTTTGTATAAGTTGTGTATAACACAAAATACTTCGTGAATATATATTTTTCAAATCGGAAATAGCTCTATTTAGAGCCTTATTTCCAAAAATACAAAAACATCTTCCTCGTTCCTAGCCATATTCTGTAAAACGAATATGGCTATGGTATACAACAAGGCCGATTTCCCGCCTCTAATGCCAGAGGTGAAAGAACTTAATGCCGTTCCGCATGAACGCAGACAAGTGGTGGAGAAGAGTAATGATTATGAATCTACTGCTGCTGTCTCAACCACCATCACGTGTAAAAACTCTGCTGCTACAGCAGTCTTGCCTGCCACTGTCACCAGTGAAAACAACAACAACAAAAACAACAACAACAACAACAACAACAACAACAACAACAACAACAACAACAACAACAGCAACAACAACAAGGACACAAATGTCCTTGCTAACAAAACCACTGTCCTCACCACTGATACCACCTCTACCGCCACCGCCACCACAACAAACACGAACTTTGCCGAGGCTTTGAAGCCCAGAAAAAGAATTTTGAATATATCGAAAGAGAAATTACTCGCATACAAAAGCATGCTAAGTAAAAAGGACGTTACAGTCCATCTTCAAACACCTGCGGACTTTAAAATAAACATAGATAAAAAAACTATCATCTACAGAACCATTAATTTAAAGACAAAGACACTGGAAAAATTCACTCAAGAAAAGGTTGAGAGATGCTTAAAGCCGCTATGGTCTTATAAAACTTACATAACGAGAGGAATGAAGTTCGCAACAATAGAGGTAAGACTCGACAGCGAGCAGCGAGCCAAGGACCTCTCCACAAAGTCATTACAACATGAGAACCTGCTCATGATCCCTACGTACCTTGGTCGTAGGGTTACGAAAATAAAGATTTCGAATGTGCCTCCTGAAATTGAGGAAGAATGGCTCGTATCTGCCATATGTCTCGGCATAGAGGAGGAAATAAACATTTTAGAAGCATCTGCCGTGTACAATGAAAACTGGATCGGCCAGGAATTTCAACTCCTGGTACAAGTTGATCCAACAAACTACGAGAAAATTCCACATAGAATCCAATTAACTGAGGATTCAAGTTTTCATGTTTCCGTCGAAGGCAAAAGGCCAGTTTGCTACGTTTGTAGTAGCAAAACTCACCTTCAAAACACATGCCCAGTAGCCCAGGAGCAAAGGCAACAACAACGTCAACAATACCAAGAAAAACAACAACCACAATAAAACCAAAAGCATAAGATAAAAACAGCATTACTGCCTACACCGCCATATCCACAACTGGTCAAGCAGCTGTACAACGAAATGGAGAATCGTCAGTAACCAGCAACCCAGCCGAACCAAACAACAACACCACCAGTACCACCAAGAACAGAATCAGCACCATCACCACCACCACCACCACCATCAACAACAACCCCACAAGAAGAAGGGAACACGAAAAAGATTCCCATCCCACCCCCAAAAACCCAAACACCACATCCCAACTGTCACGAAACAGCACCAACACCACCAACAACAAAATCAACCCACACAAAAATAGACCCCAACACCCTTCCCCTCCCACCCTCCGATTCCTCCGACATGTCGTCAGATGAAGATGACACAGAGGATTGGCAAGTGGCCACGGGGGCGAAGAAGAAAAAGAGGAAAAAAAGAACGGAAAAACAAACAAACAAAGCGGGGAGGTTTACCAGCCCCGAAACCAACACATCCACAGAAAACAAAAACACCAACACAAACGCACCAACACAGAACCCCACAACAATGTTGACAGCGATAAACACAAACAATCCAGACCTAATGAAATTCATTAGGTCAAACACTAACATAACAGAAAATGACACGAAAACAAGCAATCACGCACGCACAACACCACCACAACACATCAAAATCATACACGTAACACGTAGCTCATGCAATACACTGAAATCTCTCTACCCGGACGCAGTAGGGAGATTCCAGAAATATTCATAAAAAAAACTGTACAAAGACCTTCTGAGAGAAGACTGTGAGGCGAAGAACCAAGAACTTTCGGACAGTAAGTAACTCTCTCTCTCTATCCTTTCGTGTGTAAAACACAAATTTTGATAGAATCATGCTCAAAATAGGCAGTATAAACGTACGTGGCTTGATGTCGCCTTGGAAACAAGGGTATCTGTTAAACGACATCAAGTCACAAAATCTGCATGTCATAGCCATCAGCGAGACCAGACTCCACAACCCGCGGGACCTCCAGCACATGTTCGGCGGACATTTCAACATTTATTTTTCTCCGTGTCTGCCGCGAATGGGTGGAGGAGCCACCGCGGTGCTTCTTCGGAAAAGTTTGGACCTCAAAGTAAAAGCAATTTTCCTAGACCCGGAGGGTAGGCTGGTCCTCTTGGATGTCGACGGCAACAATGCGTGTACTTTTCAACTGATAGCAGTTTATGCACCGTCTTTAACAGGCCGGCCAGATTTGTATCGACGTCTAGAGGTTTTCTTGGGAACGTCTCGACCTTTGAGGCAAAAGCCTCAAAGACCTGCTCAGATGTTTCCAACTGTCTGACAGGTACCGACTGGACCACCCGAATGTGCCAATGTGGACATGGAGTAACCGCATCGGGTCGTCCAGATCGTACTTAGATAGGGTATTCTGTAGGACAGTAGATAAGGATAGGGTAGGTTGTCCACATTTCCACATAGTCAGCTACACAGACCACAAATTTGTCACTTGTACGCTTGACCCGCCTGTTCAGGACAACTTTCGGGCCGGGACCTATGGACAACCACCAGAGATCCCTGGCCTGGCAGTGCTATCGAGAAGCATTACCCGTTCGGGATAAGCTTTACAGGCACGGTTCGAGACACACCGGACCGACCTGCCCGAGATGCGGTCAGAGCGACGAAACCGTTCTGCACGCACTCGTGCAGTGTGCAAAGATTTCGACCTGTGGGCTTATGCCGAACGGCTGCTGTCACGTGTAGGACGAATCCGCTTGTCAGCCGAGTCTATTGTGCAAATTGCTCCACCACCGTCCCTCAACAGGGAAGGCAAGGCAGTGTTCATCATACTGGTGGCCATGGTGAAAGAATGTGTGTGGTGGACCCGAGCGAAAGGATTAGAAACGAAAACTTACCTCTCTGGCCAATCGCTCATCAACTTTTTCAAGTATCACTTGAAAAGGTAGGTGGGAATAGAGAGACAGTTTTTGTCTCGTGAAAGTTTCATTAAAAGGTGGGTGAATGTAGCAAAGATGGTGCGTGCGAGTGACGATACCTCTTTGAGCATGATCCTATAAATCGAGAAAAAAAAACCTTTTTTTTAAAAAGAGAGAGAGAGCACTTCGCTCTCATGTGTCTATTCCCTGCTGAAGTTACCATGGTCTTTTCCGTAGGCTTTTCTCTCCATGGATAAACCTAATGTTACCCAATTTTACACAATTGACATTTTCTGTGATATACGATCCCCCCCCCCCCTTTTTTTTCTTTTGCTCCTACCGATCCCTTTTGATCGGACTTTTTTATTTTTATTTTTTATTATCTTTTTTTAAAGAAAAGCTCTACAGTTGTATTTGTCCCCTCTGTGTGCAGCCCTGTGTGGCTAATAAAAGAAAGTTATCTATATATATATATATATATATATATCTGTATGAGTGTGAGTGTGTGCGCGTGCATCTGTGTGTGTATGTGCATCTGTGCATTTATATGTAGTCATATGTATACATACTTGTATTTTGATATATGTATATGTGTGTCTACATTTATCTCTGTCTATATATTTATATGTACACTAAATAGGCACATACACCACACACATATACACGCACATACAGATACAGACAAACACACATACACTATATATATATATATATATACACGCACGTAATATGCAAACATATACGATGAAATAATCAATCCCTTCTACCTGCTTGATTGCAAGTCTACTCGTTCAACTCTCCTTTACTTTCTCTGTCCTTTCTTTACTCTAACCTTCATATACGTCTCGAGTAATACCTTTTTCATCCTTCGCTTGCTATCATTACATACGTTTATATTGTATTCCTACACGTACGCACAATCAAACATGCGCACACTCATATTGTTGTATACATAAATCGTTAAAACCAGATGAATACATATAATAATATTTTTTATGGGGTAGAACAATCCGTTTATTAATCTTCTCTAAGAATAATTTCTCAGTTTGATACAAGGCAACATATGTGAGGACGAGTTGTAATCGATTAAATCAATCCCAATATTACGGTGATGTTTTATTTTCAAGAAACAAGAAAAATGTGAACATACTCAAACACAATGAGATTTGAACTGATGGTGCTAAGGTATGTTACTAAATACAAGATGATGTTTATTTCGTCACACTGACTACTGTAAAGCTCCTCACTATTATTCTGGTTGAATATCTCTCTATTGGCATATTGAAATATCTGATACAGATTTTCGTGTGACAGCGGCTTAAGACTATCAATAGATAGATATCTATGATATTCTCAATAAATGTTTTCTACACTTATTCAATAGAGTTGCAGGCGTGTTTATGTGGTTAAGAAGCTTGCTTCGCAATCGGATAGCTAGGGATCAATCCCACTGCACGGTACTTGGGGAAAGTATCTTCTACTATGACTCCAAGCTGAACAAATCTTCAAGTGAATTTGGTAGACAGAAACTGAAAGAAGTCCGTAATATGTATGTTTGTATGTATGTATGTATATATGTATGTATGTATGAATGTATATATGTATGAATGTATGTATGTATGTATGAATGTATGTGTGTATGTATGTATGTATGTATGTATGTATGTATGTATCTATCTATCTATCTATCTATCTATCTATCTACCTACCTACCTATCTATCGATCTATCTATCTATCTATCTATCTATCTAGCTATCTATCTATCTATCTATCTATCTATCTATCTATCTATCTATCTATCTATGTATCTGCATTGATATGCATATTCACATATGCAAATGTGTGTGTGCTCTTTGTTCTGTGTATGTGTTTATCTGCTACCACCGCTTGATAGCCGGGTGTTCGTTACTTTACGATCCTGCAGCCTAGCTGTTCGGCAAGACGAACCAATTAAATAAGTACCAGGCTTTCAGACGTTCTGTGGTCGATTTGACTAAATCTTTGAATGTGTTGCACCCACCAGCATAACCGTAGTCCAATAACTGAAACAAACAAATTGAGAAAGAAAAGGTTTATCATATTCTGTCTATTCGATTTTGGCGCAAGATAAGCATATTTAGAAGAAACGGTGTGTTGATTACATCAACGGCAGAGCGGAACTGGTAACCCTTTTATAAACTCCGACAGGATAAATAGCAAAGTCAACATCGGGGGACGTGCACACAATTCCCCCAATTCATCACCTTGGTAGACCATATAACCAGAATACTTCAAATTCAACGATGCCGCATGTAGCCAGATGCTGGTTAAATATTTCAGCTTCTAAAACCATCGGCAGAATCATTCTTTAATCCTGCTTAATTATTTTATTAAAATATGAGTTGTTACTTTGGTTCAAGTGTTCCTATATACATTGAATCTGGTCATGACTGGAGGTAAATTATATCTCGGGGTTACACAATTAGGGCTATCTTGGAGCTAAGCAACATAAACAACAAGAATCACAAATCATGGCTTGAACGCATTATATTATGGTGTTGCAGTAGCAAGGCTATTCTGGAGCCAATAAACAAAATAACAACTACAATGATGAATTAAATTTTCTTCAGAATAAAGGAAATTGAAAATTGTAGTTCATGTATTTTCCGAGATTACGTAAGAAGTTTAAAGCTTCTTCGGACACGTGTCTGTCTCCCTAAATATGTTCTGATTACTCACAGAGGATCGCATAAAATTCTGAATATGTTGTATTTTGGTATAGTGAAGAAAAAGAAAACTGGTTTTAGAGAATCGGAAATTGGGAATTTTTTATGTATTTGCTTTTATCAAATGTATTAATATCGTAACTGAAGTCAATTTCCGCCGATATAGAATCAATAATAGTCTGGTTGATTAAGTTCCCTGGACAACTTTGTCTTATTCTATGGACTTATTCTTTGCCAGTGATTTTGCAACATTTTAAGTATAATGACATGCTATTGTTGCTTTTAAAATGACACGGCAATCTATAAATATCCAATTTCTA
>NC_142935.1:37108732-37121232 GCF_046866305.1 Octopus bimaculoides
TTTCATTAATCAGAATAATATATCAGTATTGTTTTACATATGCTAAGTTCGAAATACTTGAGATACCAATATTTGCTTAATTAATATGTGAATAAATAAAGGCTAATTATGAATTAATAATGAAATAAAATGAAATAGCGTATAATAATGTAAATAATCAATTAAGGCAATATACAAAAACAATGAGGTGGTATAAATTTAAAATGCTATAGTAGTTTGTCACGAAACCCTAAGAAATTTTATAACTATATCATCCATGTTTACTGTTTACCCCTTACCCTAGAAAGAAAATCCCAATGTCCTCTTAAGCTTTGAATCACCAGGTCTGATAAGATAGTCCATAAATCATAAACCAAAAAACAAATAAAATCAGTGACAGTTAACAATCTGCTTAGAATTATTTACTAGCCTGTATGGTCTGGCTAAGTCAAAATGGTATTTTGTATTCTTCCTTTCTACTTGGAGAGTTTCGATGTAGTTATAAAAATATGTCCTTCTGTTAAAATGTAATTTCATTAAATTTCTATATGCTTGTGCATATATATATATATATATATATAGTTCTGCATTTAAGAAATGCGGAATTATCTACATTATTTACATTTGACGGATATTTGTCCTCATACTGTTTGTTGTTAACGTTTCGGCTGATATACGCTCCAGCCGTCATACGGGCATGTGGCGTAGGGGTTAAGAGCGCGGGCTACTAACCCCCAGATTCTGAGTTCGATTCCAGGCAGTGACCTGTTTAATAATAATAATAATAATAATAATAATAATAATGTCCCTTCAGAAGTAAACCCCATAATACAAAGAACTTGAGAAGGAATATAACAGAAAAAGTTAATCTATGAGATTTATATTTTTATCCGTTTGAGAAGTAGATGTGAGTCATGTCGAATATATAACCATAACGAACGGCTACAATAGATATTTGAAGATATAAGTGAAGAGCTATGATAGACATTCCCTTTATATATGAGTATGGAAATTAGATATTTAAACTCCAAATATGTAGCGTAGGGCAAATATTATTAGATATGTCTAATGTAACGACACTCCTACGTTTGAATTAAAAGTTTAGCTTACCCGTTGAAATCATTATGTAGTGTGATGTACATTTAAAAACAGATTTCTACACATAAGAATGATGTTTGGCGTGAGGAGGTGGTGTATAGGAAATCAATACTAGATAGCTGATGTAAACAAACGGTAGAAGAAATAGAGGGAACGTAAGTCACCTGATGAATTTGTACACCCCAATAAACGTATCACAAACACTCTCAATAAGAGTCATAAACATAACAGCAGCCAAAAACTCGACAATCCTCACTACAATGACCATACTAAAAAACACAACCGATACGAGCACCACAACCAAAATTTTACTAACGAAAGGAAAAAAGAATCGCTTTTAGTAATTTCCATCTTCCTAACCACACTAATATCAATAAACCTAGGAATACTGACAACAAACACCACACCTATATATTTAGAAATAAAAATTGGAATATAAAGCCAATAATCAGGAAAAAAAAAAGAAGAATCTAAACACGCCAAATTCCATAACCATAGAACTGAAATTTATAAGGATGGGAATAAGTAACCAATACCTTGTACGAGAATAGGTGACCCAAGAAACACAAACCCAAGTAAAGCAAACAACAATAATACTACTTGGATTATAATCCCATTTGCCAAAAATTTAAAATCTAACTTTATTAGATCCATTAGAATGATGATTAATAAAAACTTCAAAAACTCCCCATATGCTAAAATATGTAATAATCTAAAAATTAGATTTGGATTTTCTGTTTCTCCAAATCTATTTAGGATAATTTATTCTTTTAACAATAAGAAAATGGATCGATTCTATAAAAAGAAAAACAAGAACTGTACCTAGTACCGCCAATAATCCTACAATTAACAACAACAATACTGCTAATAACCATATTTCTATCATTTCCAAAAAACATAAACATAACGCCACCACACCACCCACTAATTCAAATTGTAATTGTCGAGACCCAAATTCCTGTGAAGTTGATAGAAATTGTAAAATGAAAGAAGTTGTATACCAAGCAACTATTATTACTCAGGACTCCTCTGATACAAATACGTGGGTTGCACGCAAAATTAAATCAAATCGAGAATTTGTAACCACAGACCTTCTTTCAGAGAGCATCGAAAAGAGATTAGTACAAGACTATCTAAAAAATTTGGCACCTCAAAAGAAACATATTAATTTCTCCATCTCTTGGAAAATCCTATTTTCTTCCTCCTCTTACAGAAATAATAAAATTCATAGGTTATGTTTAGAGGAAAGCTATAACATAATGAGAATGAATGGAAATTTGGTTAATACTAGGGATGAAAAATTTCTTCATGTAAACATATGGCCAAATTCCTATTCATCAATCTAAAATAATTCCTCACTTACTTTGTGCTTAATTTGATATTTTTTAGTAAAATATATCTATACTTTATCCTTTACTTTGGAATATAATTACTCATCACATCCCCTTTACATTACTATATCTTACACTATCTTTGCACATTTTTTCTTTCAAATTTCCTTCTCACAATAGCATGCCCTCCATATATAGGGCTATCACTTTATCTATCTGTCTCTAAACTTTTTCTCTCCACATGTTTGGATAAATGAAATTATCTTTCCTTAATAGGTAATATACCTATATTTTTTGTATTCTATTTTATTTACATAATATGTCTATATACTCCCCGTTTTTTTTGCACTTCTGTCCCCTCTCTCAACATACCCATTCCAACTATAACTGTTTTTTGTTATCTGTTGCTATACCTTATAATTACGTATATTTTACTTCTCACATATGTACACATGTATGCACATATAATACCTCTTGGTGTCCCACATGTCTACACTCATGTATGCACATCTAGGTATGGATCTAATATGTTATCTTTGTGCGTATATCTATCGATATGTGTTTGATTTTTATATGTAGGTAATGACATGTATATTAATATGGACGTGTGTATCTGCGTATATATGTATGTTTCGCATACATATATATACAATTTATTATGTGTACGTATTTAAATCTGTATGTGTGTTGTTCTTTCTCTCCCTGCACCGGTATGGGTATATTTGTAGCGTGTATAATTTGTTTATATGTATACCTTAATCGTACATCTACAAGAATTCCTGAATCTATATATACTAATGTACAAATATGCCTCTACATAGCTATGAGTAAATATACGCGCATTTTTCGCCTTATTAGATCATGTTTTTCCTATATTATGTGTAAATCTTTTGTACACTTATGCGTACCCGTCTACTCGTACTTTTTCTTATATTCTTACTGGCACTACATCCATCCAGCTTGTATTCCACTGCGACCATACTACCGTTACATATCCTTCTCACATAATACTAAGCTATATTTGGTTAATTTTTTATACATACTAAAACACACCTATTGTATAACCTAACATCTATATCCTTAGATTTATTTAGATTTTTTGCTCTTCTCTTCCTTTCCACATTCATCTCACCTACATTTATTCTTTTTTTTTGGAAAAATACCTATCTTTATTTTCAATTGCAATTTAACTGTTTGCTATTTATAGACACTGCAAGTACATACACTATTTTACTTGTAATAATAATAACTGTTTTTCAGTTTTTACTTACTTTATCATTAACACGTATTACCTAATACGATATTTTATGCAAACATAAGTCCCTTATATACATCCTATTCTATATTTTAACACATTCTTATCCCTCTATTTCTCCTACCTTTTGTTTGCGTTAACTATCTAGTATTGACTTCTTATATACCAACTCCTCACGCTAAATTTCATTCTCATGTATAGAAATTATTTTTAAAAATACATTATACTATGTAATGATTTCAACGGTTAGCTAATCTTTTAATTCAAACCTAGGACTGTCGTTATATCGGACATCTCTAATACATATTTGCCCTACGCTACTTATCTGGAGTCTAAATCTCTAATTTCCATACTCATCTATATAGGGAGTGTCTATCATAGCTCTTCACTTATATCTTCAAATATCGATTGTAGCCGTTAGTCATGGCTATATATTCGACACGACTCTCCTCTACTTCTCACACGGATACAAATATGAATCTCCTATATTAAATTTTTCTGCTATATTCCTTCTCAAGTTCTTTGTATTATGGGTTTTACTTCCTGCACTGAAGAGTACATTGACATGTAATTAATTTAATATAATTCAATCATGAATTTACATTATTATTATTATTATATCTCTGTAGTAACCGATATATATTTTAACAACTTGTCTCCTCCGTTTTTAACTAAATTGCTGAGTCTTATGGGAGTTCATTCCATAAATTAACCATATATTATTTACAAGTATTACTTCCATAACTTCGGAAATTTACGCCTGTAAACTCCGACCAAAGTATGAAGAATCGACATTAGAAATCTATTTTCGAATCCTTCACATTAAAGGCCGAATGCGCATTCAACGTTTATACCCCTATACGACTAATATATATATATATATATATATATATATATATATATATATATAATAATAATAAACTAACTACCAACCAAAATAACTGGTAAGCTAACTCAAGAAATCATCACCAAAATAACCGAAAAAAAACGACAGGGAAGGAAATATATATTGAAGAAGATAAATATGTTCATTTGAATATATACGTTTTGGCCTCGTAACTCCTTTATTATATATATATATATATATATATATATAACTTATAAAAAGGGTGGCTTATTAATAATTAGAACCTAACGGCAAAATTATTAGACGTCACAAAATGACGGAGGGTGCAGGTCAGCACTGTTTATGCTATGATAAGCGTTAAATTAACTCTAAAGTCACACATCCCTAACTCAACGATCGACAAAGGGAGGTAAGACTCTTTACATTTATATGTAATATGTAGAAGATTAACGATTCAAAATAAAATATCATGAACACAAATGACTGCATATGGCTCCCGTGAGATCAGTGAACAGCACTCATTCCCTGGTGACTGTTTGACACTCACTCCCTGGTGACTGTATAATATTCTTGATATAATTATTTTGCTGGGGCTGTGAGAAGCACTTTCTCGTTGCCTCGTTTCGTGTGTTTGCTGTACGGCAGCATCGTGTCGGCTATAACTAAATCCGGTATGTGTGTGAGTTTATGTAAGGGATGGAGAGGGAATGAGAAGAGACGAAGAGAGAAAGAACGAGAGTAGGGAAAGAAGAATCCATGTGAAAGATAGTTATTTATCGGAACCGAAAGAAACAGTTGTGTGGACCTTGGCACAATTTCAATTTATAGCGTTTTCAACAGTCATCGCCAAAATCGTCGACTATTACCGCGTACTTTATGTTGTCGAAGCACAAGCTACAATTTACTGGTCTAAGCATACAGATATTTCGGTGTAATCACATATAAAGCTACAGAAGCTTATAACACAGAATTGTTGATCCTATATGTATAGCTGTAGAATTGTGTAATGTGTTGAGGACGGTGCATTTATAAATTACACTAGAGCTTCTACAATGGATTTGTAGAGTGAAGATGGACCCATGACGGCAATTACAAGTGGGTGTATTTTGGGTATTGTTTTCAGGAATGGAGGAGGTAATAGTGTCAGAAGAGAGGTTTGAAATGGGAATAGAAAAGGTCTAAGTTATTAGTATTACTATTATTGTTATTGCTATCGTTGTTAATTATTATATATGTAACGGTGGTAGAAGTTATGGTAGTATTTTGGATAGTGTTAGTAGGATAGGGTGTGTTATGGTTGTGGTCTAACATATGGGGATCAGTGCTGGACCTGTGTACATGTTGGGCGCTCATGTATTCGAGTTGTTATAGTGTACATTTTGATAGTAGAGAGAACACTTTTGTTTATTAGATGCTACTATGATAGACTGGAAGTTGGGTGGGTGGAATAGGATAGCTTCAGGGTAGATCTATTAAAGATAGAGTAATATTTATGCTGATGAGAGAAATTGGAGTCCAGTATATTAAAGAAGAATTTAGCTAAGTTCTTAACGTTTAATGAGAAGTGGAGTATATACCATAGAATAGAGTGTGCCCCATTGTTTGGGGTATATAGGAGTAGTGCTATCTATATTTATTGGAAAATGGAGGTGGGTAGCAGGGCTCGTTGTTGTTAGCTGTTTTAGCTTTTGAGGTAGTATTATATGTGTAGGATCTAGGTTGCCTTAATGCGGGTTCTCCTGGGATTCTACTATTGTGTATATGTGGTATATATATATATATATATATATAAAATTAAGATCCAGAAAGTAGCGTTAATATAATATATAAACTGCGATTAATATATTTATGAAGCCCGATTTATACTTAAACCAGAGTTTCACGTAACCGATCATTAGTCAGTTCCCAGTTCTAAATACTCACGAATATCGGTCGATCGCTTACATGACACATTGAGTAATAGTTTGTGAACATTGAGTAATAGTTGAGTAATAGATCGCTTACATGACACATTGAGTAATAGTTGTGAACAGCTTCAATAGAATGTCATTTTACGCGACTTTAGGTATTGCACCTCATCAGCGATAAATGATAACACCCGGTTAGCAAAATGTAGAAACGATCAGTATATAGAAATAGAGAACAACTAGAACAACAATTATGAATGCCAACTGAAAAAATAGATGCATATCTTTCAGGTGAATGTCTTGCATAATAAAAGATTCATGTTTCTAATTAGTGAAAAAATTATCTTCAACTGAGATTATCCGTGCAATGTGTTTAAGATCTAAAAGCTCCCAACAAGGAAGATAACCTTCAATAACACTAGCCAACCAAAATTGTTGAAAATAAAGACGTTGGGGATAGTAAATCTTTAACAGGTTGTTCGAATTATTAAACATAGCAGCCAAGACTTTCACAAATAACACCTTATTGTTTTCAAAGAGGAAGAACACATTTGCTATTATATTTTTCGTTATAAAAAGTGCAAACAAAAAAAAAAAAAGAAAAAAAAGGAAAAGGACCTGTACGTTTTGTCGAAGTTGTCTCCTTTCAGCGACGGACAGAAATTAGAAAGTTAAACAACAGGAACCTCAGCAACAATGTAAAGGGCAAACCACTGCAAATGTGACCTGGCTGAATCGTTAGCACGCCGGACAAAATGCTTAGCAGCGATTCGTCCGTCATTATGTTCTAAGCTCAAATTTCACCGAGGTCGATTTTCACTTCCATCCTTTCAGGGTTCATAAAGTAAGTACTAGTTGAACACTGGGATTTGATGTAAAATTGACGCAACCCTTCCTTCGAAATCAGTAGCCTTGTACTAAAATTTGAAACCAATATTGAGCTAGCGAGCGACAAATTATGAAGTCGTTTCAATTATTAGAGGTAACAGACACATCTAACTCAAACCACACTTTACAATCTTCAGTAAAAGAAACCACATTGAAGAAGTTATTCCCACGTATATGAAGATTTAGACAGGAAACAACATCTACAACAACAAGAAGCACAGCAACAATAAGAACTGCAATATTGTAAAAGATAATATTCGACAATATACGTAAGAAAAAAGAGAATATAGGGGACAAGCAGCATATAATGAGATATCCATCATCCGGAATTTACTTGCAAAACATGATGGAAAATATAATTTCGAATTGATTGAAAAAAAAAAAAAATACCATAAAATCTGAGTATGACATTGTGTATTAAGAAGAAAAATATGTGTGTTGCGAATGGACGCGAAAGTGTGTTGGGAGATGTTGATAGAAATGGAAGTGATCTGGGGAATAGATTTTATTGAAGTAATTCTAACGTAATAGAAAAAGATGTAAATGAAATACCTTTGTAACTGAGTAAACAGACATATACTAAGTAATCATTCTTTGACGTGTGTGTGTGTGCGTGTGAGTGTGTGTATGTATACACATTTAGTCGGCATCAGGAGATATGTGATATTCATATAAACCAGACACGAAAATCGATAGCTGACAATATGCAAACAACATGTTTAGACAATTTATTTCAGACCGTACTAATTTCACAGAGCGATAAGTAAATGTTTAGTTTTCAACTGAAATAAAGCTTTATAGCCTAATTATTATAGGTTTGAATTTCACTGAAATAGAAGCTCTCAGACGTGAATATACACACATGGTCTCACACGTGAGCATATGTGTATGTGCGTATAGATGTATATGTACGTATATATACATATGCATACATACATATATATATATATATATATATATATATATATATATATATATATATATATATATATATATATATATATATGTATGTATGTATGTATGTATGTATGTATATATATATATATATATATACATATATATATATATATATATGTATGTATATACATATATATATATACACACACATATATATATATATATATATATATATATATATATATACATATGCATACATATATATATATATATATATATATATATATATATATATATATACATATGCATATACCTATGTACGTACTAATACACACATACACACACACACACACACACACACACACACACACACATATATATATATATATATATATATATATATATATATATATATATATATATATACGCATAAATGTATGTACAGCGATTTGTATTGAATTCTCAGAAGTATTCAGGACAAACGTACGAGAATGGTATATTTAAGTCCAATGGACTGTTCCGTGATGTTTCCCGGCATACAGCCACCTCTTGAGTAATTTCGATTTGCTGAAAAGACACACAAATCTCGAAGCAGTGCGAAAAGCGAGGTACGTATTGATAGTTGTAGTACTAACACTGAAAGTAGATCAACAACACTGATAAAAAATAAAAGGAAAAAAAGATAATAATAGCAGCAATATTATTAATACTAATGATAACAGCCACGATAATAATAATGATAATAATGATAATAATAATAATAATAATAATAATAATAATAATAATAATAATAATAATAATAATAATAATAATAATAATAATAATAATAATAATAATAATAATAATATACTGAGCAACTATAAAGATCTTGAAATAGAAATTAGCAAAATGTGGAATCTGAAGACGAAAACAATACCTATTGTCATAGGTGCCCTGGGAATGACAGCGAAACGGGCTGATTACTACCTAGATCAGATTCCAGGAAACCCCAAAATGGCTGAAGTTCAAAAGATAGTGCTCATGGGAACTGCCCATATCCTACGTAAAATACTGTCTACGTGATCTCAAATTTTAAATCAAACACATAATTTTCTTATGGTTTCTTAAACATTCACTTGAACAAAACTGTACAAATCCAAATATATGGTACCCTAGGCATAACACCTACATGAACTTCTAACTTGTTGTCTCTTGAGGTCTCTGGGTGAGACTTGGATCCAACTTGTACAAATGCAAAACAAAAGTCAAACATAAAATAATAATAATAATAATCATAATAATAATGATGATGATGATGATGATGATGATGATGACGATGATGATGATGATGATGATGATGATGATGATATCTTTAATTTTCTACCAGGGTGAATGATGACGAGGACAACGCATAGACAGACATAAAAGTGTTCGGGTTTATATTTAATGAAATTATTAAAAAATAAGAAAGAAAAATAGGGGAGTATACATGATATACAATAAGACAAAGAGAGGTATACCTTGTATACAACAGAAAAGAAGGGGCAAATGGTGATAGTGATGTGAATCTCCTGATACAAGAGATCTTCTAGTGATAATTGAAGAACTGTACCGCCTAAGATTTCTCTGAATATCAAGGGCATATACCCTCTCCAAGCTCTTAACACCTTAGCTGTACCTGCTGTATATCATTGCCTAAATGTAATAAAATCAAATCTAGCTGACCTACAAAAAAAAAAAACGGACAGAAAACTTCAAACTGCTAATAGAATGTACAATCAAAGGCAGATATTGACCGCTTCGACCTGCTAAGGAAAGAAATTCGACGAGGGCTGATCCAAGTAGTATTCCCATAAAAAGCGACTACCATTGGTCTGTAGAAGTATTTAAACACGACCAATGATTGGATGATAATGTTAATAGGAGAATTCCAGAAAAAGCTCCAATCTGTAAACAAAGTAGCTGTGAAATACACAGCGGAATTACACACGAGAGACGCAGAAAACGCTAACGACGACTAATATCAACAAAAGCAACCAAATTTCATAGGATGTAAGCGGAGAAAGAGAGATACAGTGAGAGAGAAAATGAGTCAGAGAGGGAGAGTTAAAATAACAGGTTGGGGATAAGTATCAACTTTGCGAAAAGTATGTAGAGATAGGCTTGCAATGAACTAGAATGTGATTATGTCGATAAATTTCGGAAAATAAAACATATCTATGGTAAATTTATAGATGAAAAATGCGTGTTACTTAATTATATTTTAAGGTGATAAATAATATTCTTCCGAATATTAGTTTTCATTTCCTCATTTTGTATAAGCACAAAGAAATTTGATAAATATTGAATTATAATTATTGCATATTTGCTATAGTTCCCGATATTATCCGTAGTGGCACAGGTATACTCCCAATATATATATGATGATTAATACGCAATAGTAGAAGTAGTAACAATAATAATAAGAATAGTTTCAAATGTTGGTACAAGGCCAACAAGTTCAGAGTAGTTAGGAAGTCCATTACAGCGACCCCAGTTCTTAATTGGTCCTTACTTTATCGACCTAGAAACGATGAAAAGCAAAGTCGACCTCAGCGGAATTTGAACTCAGAATGTAAAGACGGACGAAATGACGCTTGATATTTTGCCCAGTGTACTGACCACTCTGCCAGCCCGTCGCCTTAACAAAAATGCGTGTTACAGTAATGATTTCAATTTTTGGCACAAGACCAGCAAGTTCAAGAGAGGGCTTTAATCGATTACAACGATCCCAGTTTTCAACCGGTACTTATTTTATCGACCCCGAGAAGATGAAATGCATAATCAACCTTGGTGGAATTTGAACTCAAAATGATGGTAAGGCGAACGAAAAGCCACTAAGTATTTCACCCGGAGTGCCAACAATAATGATAATAATAATAATGGTTTCAAATTTTCGCACAAGACCAACAAGTTTGGAGAGAGGGTAAGTCGATGAAATCGACCCTAGTGCTCAACTGGAATTATTTCATCGAACTCGAGAGGATGAAAGGCAAAGTCGACCTCGGCGCAATCTGAACTTAGAATGATGGAAAGGTGGACGAGATACCGCTCAGCAATTAGCTTGGCGTGCTAATAATAATGATGATAATAATAATAATAATAATAATAATAATAATAATAATAATAATAATAATAATAATAATAATGATGATGATGATTCATCTTTTTGGTCACAACGGCTAACAAAAATATATATAAAATGGCATGACACAACATGAAAGGCAGCTATAAACGATACAGTGTTTTAACGCGTGTATACAAAAAAAACAATAATAATTAAACAATATAAAACCTTCAGAAGGAGGTGGGAAACCCCACAAAAGTCACGGGTACCTGATCAACAGGACAAGAGCCTTTCTTTTATTTCTTCACAGGTCTATGCTCAGAATTGGTCCTTTCACACGGGCCATTCTTCCAACATTCACCTACTTTTCGAGAAATTCCTAGAAGGCAACACTTTCCTCTCCACATGGCTTGGCCAAAGAGGAAAACGTCCGAGTTTAGCCCTTGCAAACGAGTCCACCATACTACCTCTTTCATTAGAGCCACCAGACAAATAAAAAATGCCTGCCCCTCCCGGCCAAAAGAGGACGCCGGGACAATTGTCATTATGGATTCAGCTGATAGCCGGATCCGTGCTACACGCGACAGCAGGTGTTCGACATAAACCCACAGGTGGGCAATGCTGGGGCATTGGACGAGGGCGTGCAGAAAGGTTTCGTCGCTGTGCGTGCACCTTGGGCAGGCCCAGCTGACGGCTCTTCCGTGACTGTAGAGTTATATCCCGAACGAGCAGCGCTCCTCGGTAGCACTATCAGGCAAGGGATTTCTGGAAGTTATCTATAGGCCCAGGCCCGAAAGTTTCCCCGAAACAAACCGGTTAGTTGATCTTCGTCGACGTCCAGAGATTCTCCAAGAACGTCGTCGTACTTTCCCTCCACAAACCCTGCATAGAACGCTAGAGTGTAACTACCATCGCCCGCATTGCCCGCCCGGTGGAAAGCTGTGACTTCTTCATGGCACTCGAGGTACCAAGCGCTCCTCCTCGGTCTACACCTAATCCAGGATTGTAGCTCAGTCAAAGAGACGAGCTGTGAATAAGTAAGTCTGACAAACGGTGACCACACCTGCTCACCGTCAAGGTAACGCTGGAGATGCCGTAGCCTGAGCGCATGTCTGCGCATCAGTAACCACGGAATTCCTGGGCCACCATTCAGCAGCTGTTGACAGCAGAGGGAGCGCCTGACCAGTGCAACGCGTCCCTTCAACAGAAAGCG
>NC_142935.1:37126232-37151232 GCF_046866305.1 Octopus bimaculoides
CCCCAACCCGCTTACCCCAGAAAATTTAAACCTAACAGCGTTTACATAAATGTAAGATGAACTCAAGGGGTACCAAACGAAGTAACTGGAAGCGTTCTCTCTGGGACAAGCCCGTTGTAGTTCAGGCTACTGCCGATAGAAGCCATTTGATGCGATCCTCAAGCATCAGTCTTCCGACTGGCGTGATCTAGTAATGTCGTGCAGCTAGGTGGTGCATTTTTTTTTGCAGTGCGTCGACCCTGCTTGCAGAGTTTTGCGATGGTTGAAACGAAGGAAAAGCATGTTTCCGGTAAATTCTGTTTTCTGCTGGGGAAAACGGCGTCCAAAACAGTTGTCTTGCTTCAGACAGTTTACAAGGACGCTGTCATGAACAAAACACAAGTTTACGAGTGGTCTCCACTGGGTATTCCGTCATCGGAAACAAAGGGAGTATGTATGAAAGTTCCAGAGAAGGAAATTCGCAGTTTACAAGGAATAAAACAGAAGAATAATAAACGAGTTGAGATACTTGTCCTGCCTTGGTTTTTGTTGTCCTTTTCCTCTAATATATATATATATATATATATATATATATATATATATATATATATATATATATATGTAGTTGAAATGTACAGAACAACAAGACGAAGACGTGCATAAACAACAAGCAGGAGCATTAGTTTGACGCTCGGGAAGGTGAGAAAATCTTTTAAGTTTCAAGCCTACGCATCTCAACAGAAAGAAACACTAGGAAATAAACAGAGAGAGAGAGAGAGAGAGAGAGAGAGAGAGAGAGAGAGAGAGAGAGAGAGAGAGAGAAAGAGAGAGACAGAGAGACAGAGAGAGAATAACAAAAACTTATGGATTTAGCGGTCAATCATATATATATATATATATATATATATATATATATATATATATATATATATATATATATATATATATATATATACATATGACGTACTCTCCCGTCGGTTTCGGCGTATGAGACTTCGATAACATACTCTTTCTTTCTCAGTTATAAACCTTGTGGCGAATGTGACATTTAAGTCCCACCAACGATTTGCAAAGAAGGCCATAGATGTTGCAAATATGAGGATTACAGGTCAGTGAAAGTATATTTGCAGCCGCTTTTCTCCTTTGCCTTGCAACCGAAGCCTGTTAATACTAGTTGTAACAAAGTTTTTAATACCATTTTAACACAAATATCTCCATCTTCTTCGTTCCAAGGCTGTTTTTTCATTGGTGTTGTGAGCTATCTTCATCTCTAAGAGGTTACACTTCAGCTTGTCCTTATACCTGAGCCATGGTTTACCAACATTCGTGTGCCCACTCTCAAGCTAGCTGTATATAAAGACTTTGAGTATTCTTTCGTCACTCATTCTGACGACATGGTGGAGATCCCAGCGCAATTGTGATTGTATAAAGATGCTCTTAATTCCACCAATCTTACACTTGCTAAACAGATCGGCATTAGAAAGTTTGTGAATAACCGCCTTTTGTGGAAGATGTCAAGTTGCTTAATGTGTTGTGTTTAGGGTATCCACGATTCTGAGCCATACAAGAGAGTAGTAAGAATGACTGCTTAATAGACCTGTACTTTGGTGTCAATTTTGATGTCCCTTTCATTCCATAAGTGATAACGGAGTTTTCCAAATGCGTTGGTTGCCTTTGCAAGATAATCAACGATTTTATCATCAAGCGAAACACCCAAATTCACTTCACATAATGACTTCACATAATTTAGACATTTCCCAAAAACCTGTATAGGAGTGTCAGGAAAACTGTGAACCGGCGGCCTCTGCTTGACACATCGAATTTATTTAGGAGTCGGCAAGTTTGGTGGATTATTTCCGTCTTCTTTATGCTGATAGTCAAACCAAAGGCTTTCCATGCAGAAGAAATCCGGCCTAGAAGCTCCTGAGCTTCCTCTAAGGAGGTAGCTACTAGTGCATCATCCTCTGAAAAAAGTAGATCACGAATAATACTTTATGACAGGTTTTATTTTCCGTCCTGCGTGGTGTCCAACTACCATCTCCTCACCATCCAGCTTGGTGGGGTTGCCAGTTTATTCACCGACGACCCGATCATGTAACAAGTTGTACTGGGTTTTATATATATAGTAGTCTAATGACTGAATAAACTAAAAGGTAAAAGGTATCCATTCATTTAATCTTATAATTATTTGATAAGTTTAAAATAAATTTCACCTTGAAATAAGTTTTGGATTTAATATGATCCATCGTAAATTATTCAGGGTGGTACGCCGCCATTGATGTTGCTTTGGAAATGAAACTGGTATACGTGGAAATATAGTAAAAATAATAACTGGTTCCGATTTGAGCACCGGGCTAGTAATTTTGAGTACGGGGTGATTAGTTGATCGTACTTGAAGGGCACTTTATTTACCGACCCTGAAGAAATGAAAGGCGAAGTTGATTACGGCATGATATGAACTCAGCGTAGAATAGCATTGAAAAACCACCGCAAGTTTTTTTCTCATTTCATCGCTTAACGCACTTTTTCATCCTCCACACTCGTGTTAATTAAAATTGTTTCTTAGACGAGGAAGTAACTTGGAAGTAAGAATTAGTCGATTACATGGAGCCTCTCCCATCTCTCTACTCAACTTCATGCAGATTCTTTTCACGTCATGCAACTTTGACTTCATTGGTATTTGAATTCATAATGTAAACAACGGGAAGTAATATGGTAATGTATTGTGCCCGATGCACTAACTATTGTCCCAGTCCAGTGCCTAATAATAGTATTTTTGAAACAGCTCCGAAAAAATGAAATGCGTAGTTGACCGTAGCGGTATTCGATCTCAAATGTTAAAATCCGGAAGAAATACGACAAGGCATTGTGCTCGATGTTGTAACTGTCCTGTCAGTCCAGTGCCCAATAAAATCATATACAGTGTAACTACTGAAAGAGCTGAAATAGGCTGTGCATAGCATGTACATTCGTTCTTCAATGTTTTGATATGAAATTCCACAGAAATCGTTCATGCTTTTTCATCCATAAAGTGTTGATAACTACCAGTGATAGTTTAAAGTAGATAGATGGATGGATAGAACGACGCCAAACATTGTTTAATAAGGATTACTGTCAGTTGAATTGAATTCAGTACATTGCTGGTATTTATTTTGTCGACTACGCATGAGTAAAAAGCAAAAGTAAATTTAAAATTAGTAAGATTAGAACTCCATATCTAAACAGATAAAGCACAATGCTTTATTGAATTTAAGCTGACCTACAATGTCTGCTTCCAACTCTCTCCCATCTTTTGGAGCTACAGATATATAGATAGATGAATAGACAGACAAATAGATAAACATTGGAATAGATGGGTAGACAGACAGACACATAGAAAGACATACAGACACATAGAAAGGAAGACCGGCATAAAGACAGACAGGCACATATAAAGACAGACCGACAGACAAACAGATAGATAGATAGATAGATAGATAGATAGATAGATAGATAGATAGATAGATAGAGAGGATGAATACTAAACAAAAAGATTTAGAAAGAAAGCATTAATGATAATTAAGAAGAGAGATGAATGATCATATGAGAGAGAAGCGAAGAAATAGAATGGGAAAGTTAGCAGCGCGAAGGAGACAGATGAAGAGAACGTGTGCTTGTGAGAGAGCAGATATAAATCAATATAACAATATAACGATATAACAATATAGGTTTTAGCCAAAAGCGTATCATCAATAGAGAATAGAGAAGTGACAAACATGGCGTCATTAGAAAAGCAATGTTAATAGAACAACGTTACGTTGCTATCCAATCAGTCCGTGGATAGCCTTATGAGTAGCCGGTATGGTTGAAAGGGAGAAATAACGGAGAAATGTTAAATGAGAAGGGCGGTAGGATGGCGAGTGGAACGGTAGAAGGAAGAAGAGAAGATAAAGGAGAAATAGTGTGAGTATTAGAGGAATAGAGGAGAATTAACGGAAAATAAACACAACTCAATGGAGCGCGATATACTAAGAGATTTATCGGGGAGGAAAGTGGTTGAGAGAGGGAAAGAGATGGAAAGAGAGCGAAAGAAAGAGAATAAATAAGAATAAGTGGACTGAGCCATAGCAAGCAGACTTTATATATTACACACACATATATATATATATACATGCACATATATACATATATGTATAAATATCTGCCTATCTATCTATCTATCTATCTATCTATCTATCTATCTATCTATCTATCTATCTAGCCGAATAACTACCACTCTGTCAATTACTTTCTCTCTCTCTCTCTGTATACATATATATATATATATATATATATGTATGTGTGTGTGTATATATACATATACATATGTATACACAGACACAGACACAGACACACACACACACACACACACACACACACACACACACACACACATATATATGCTCATCTATGTATGTGCGTAAAATTGTCAAGAGAACCGGTGTGCACAAGGAAAGCAAACAGATAAACAGGGGGAAAAGAATAGAGGCAAACTTAAGATGGTGGGAGATTTAGAGGTTGTGAGACAAATAGATATATATGTATATATATATAAACGTAGATACACATAGACCCGCATGCACCAGAAAGAGACTGTGCCAAAAAGAGAGGGTGAGAGATATATGAAGACAATGAAATGCGAGAAGTAGTCAGACAAAGAATGAAACAGAATGAGATACATTAATCAAACAGTTCGGACATTGTTATAAAAAGCCAGGACATTGGAAAGTTCAGAGGAAAGCATTAAACTGAGAATATGGCCGCTACGCATATGCATACATAGAAATATATATTTCTAGCTAAGTATGAGTATACATATATGTATACGTATATGGATGTATATACTTACTTGTATATAGAAAGACATACAAGCAAGCATATATATATATATATATATATATATATATATATATATTATATATATACATGTGTGTATATCTATACTTTTGTATGTATCTGTATTAGTTTGCTTGATATTGAAGATACTGAGGAATGTGTGTAATGATTGGCAGAATTCCAACTGGAAAAGCAATGACAAACGAATTCTTAGCTTAGAATTAATGGCATCAAGTTGCAATGCATAGATCTCCCACAGTAAATCAGCTTTGTGTGTGTATATACATACATACATACATACATGAACCTACTTATGCAGACATACACTTAAACACACACATACACACACACACACACACACAAACACACGCACAAACACACATCTGTCTATACCCTATGCATGACTATGTATTTGGTTGTGTAAATATGCATACGTGCATGTTTTTCTGTGTCTGTTTGCGTCTCCCATTTTCCATAGCAATTTATATATATATATATATATATATATATATATATATATATATATATATATATGAAAGTACGTATGTGTGTATATACATGTATATATGTGTGTATATATGTATATATATATGCACACATACACACACATATATGTATACGTGTATATTTATATATTTATGTATGTATGTATGCATGCGTTTCTATCTGTTAGTCTTTTTTTGTGATTGTTATAGTGATAACTTAGCTTTCCTTAGGGAGAAATAAATAAATAAATAAACACATGATTAAGCAAATAAATATCAAACTGATCTTTTTATTTTTATCTTATTTTATTTTATCTTTTTACTTGTCGATTTCTCTCGTAATTATAATCATGAATATTGGTTAAGGACACAACATATCTATAAGGTAGTAGCGACAGAGGAGTAGGGAACTGAAACGGAAAGCTTCTGTTTCGTATTCTCTATTGTAAGGCATAAGTGTTGGCAGCGAAATTTGAGAATAGTTACTTGAAATAATAAACAGCTTCACAGTATGAGGTAAAAGAAGAAAAAAGACCGCTGTTTTTGTGCATAACATACATGGTTATATAAACATGCCTAGCTCATACTTAGCACAGACATGAACATTAACAGTTCAACCAATCAGAGGTCCTCAACTCAGAAACGATTTGGTCGATCAAACACATCGAAACAGAATCACTCAAAGTCCCTATGAATCATTCGTTATCATCTTTAAAAAAAAATTCCAAATGACACTTTAGCTTATCTGCCCTTATGACTTGAAGAATTTGGCAAAAAAAAAAAAAAACCTGAGATGGCTTCACCTATCTGCTTCATAAAGGTAAATCTGGCGTACAGTAGTAATATCAACTACAGCACCTAAAACTGTTCTGATGTAACAATCATGTGATAGGTCGTAAAGCTGCATTTTATTCCATTATCTAGCATAACTAACAGAATTAACTCTCCTAATTTCATCATTCTCTACGTCTGATTCCAACATTCTGAACCAAACATTTATTCTCTCCTCTGCAAATCATTTATCTAGAATTCTGTCTTTGCGCAGTCTGTTCAGACTAAATTTGACGATTCTTTATATCTCCTTTTATGAGAAACGCCTTGATGGATTGGTGAACAGTCATCGGCAAAGAAGAGCATAGTTATTAAATTTGTAATTGAGAAAGAGGTTGCTGACCTAGAGGATTCAAAGTCAAACGTATCACCTGTATTGTGATCGTGAAGGCTGTAAGACGTGACCGTGGCATATGCAATAGAGACTACGAAGCTGTGGCCATAAGGAAAGAAAAACGTCACACTCTTTGACTGCGTCCGCACGCGAGAGTTTGTCCCCATTTCCTGAACAAGGCCTTAAGCTCAATTCAGACGGTTATGTGAGCCTGGCTGAAGGCCATAATTCAGACGGCTATGTGAACCTGCTGGAAGGCTATAATTGTGGCAACAGGATTCGGTTCCTTCTGATACCCCCGGAAAGAGTCAGATATGGCCCTCGGAGAACTTTTATGACTTCACCAGCTTCAGTTTCTGGCCTCTTTGTTGCCGCGGATGTAATCTTATGAATTAATATGTGAGGCGCTCGGTTGAGAAAGAAACCATTGCAATTCCCATGTCAACCTGATAGCAAAGATCATGGAGGTGTTCAACAATCTTCCCAGGGACACAGTGAGGAACGCATGCGCCAGGTCTTGGTGCCGTCTTGAGGCTGTGATAGAAGCTGATGGCGTCTATGTTGAGTAAATTGCTATCTCTCAGCCACAATGTAGGTGATATGTTTTGATTTTTAAAATTCTTTCTTTTTGGATAGGATAATTGCAATTTTCCCTGACCAGAGACTGTCAAATTTAGTATGAATATCACATACTTTCTCTTTCTGTGACTATTTTTCACTATATCACCCTTTCACACAGATCACTTCGCTCCCCCCCGTCTTCCTATTTTTCTGTCTCTCTCTTGCCCTGTATCACTTTCTTTCTAGCCGTCTATGATTCACAACAAGTATTCAAACAAAACATTGCAGAAAATACACTGAGAGAAGGGTTTACAGCATAAAACTATATTTCAATGCCAGTGAGACTTTTAACTCGTAAATTGACAATCTTTCTATATATACGAAAACAAATACTAACAAAACAAAGTATCAATTTCGAACGTACCGTAATATATCAAATGAAACACTTTTACATTAGTATTGTTTTTCTTACATATCACAATTTCGTTGTCACGTCTATGTGTTTGATAAGTTTACTGCGAAACTGTTTTGTACCGTGATAGATTTTCATACACGTTAATTTAAGCAATGTTTCTTTTTTTTTACCTTGAACTCACGTCCGTCAACGATTTGTAAGAGAAAATTAAGACAAAAATTATGTGGAAGACTCTCAGAACTGCCTCTCTGTCCCTCTCTCTCTGTCTCTCATACCCCTTACCTCTCTCCCCTACCCTCTTTGCCTCTCCCTCTCCACCTCTCTTTCTCATGAATACGCTTGAGCTAGTTGCTAGAATATTTGATCTTCGTTTGTGAGTCAAATACCCGATGCATACACGCGCGCGCGCGTGTCTACGTGTGTGTCTGTATGTGTACGTATATATACACGTTTATGTCGGTGATTTGGGGTGTGAATGTGAATGTGAGTGCGCGTTAACTTTGACATGAGATGAAGGTACATTTCTCTTCACCAAAGAATACTGCTTTGCGGCATATAGTTCTGTCCGAGTTATCTCCATTTAGACTAACATCTACATACCTTTAGTGCTTAATGAAATCAGTCACTTATATACTAATGTACAATGATTGGTGCAATCGATTAAAACTATTAAAGGATTCATGACCGCAGTCAAATCAAATAATATTAGAGAGAATATATCGTGTATTGCAACATTCCTGTATTTATTAAGTTGCTGCTGTCACGTTAAGCCAATAATTTTGCTATGCTTCCTAATTAGAATGAAATTATATAAATTTACAGAGGAGCATTTCAATATGTTCCTTTATATGGTTTGAGATATTTGACACAGTACTGATCAAAAATTGAATAAAAGACCTAATATATTTAGTGACCTTAAAGACTTACCCTATGCAGGTGCAATGATGGCAGTGTGGTTAATATGTTGCTTTGCAAGAGAATGAAATTTCTTTTGTTCGATCCTTGTACGAAATTTCTTGTGTTCGATCTTGTATAACAGCCCGTCGTCAATTGAGTAAAATTTGATATGCAGAAACTCAATATGCGTGCGCACACAGACAGACAGAGAGAGAGAGAGAGACACACACACACACACACACACACACACACACACACACACACTCACACAGACCCTCCACACGCACACAATCAATCAGATACGTACATAAAGCAATACCAACCCATTCACGCAAACACATACGAACATACATATCAACACCAACGCACTCATCCACTTATCATCTCACCTCTCACCGTCAAATCTAACTGCATCTGCTAACTTGTCTGGTACCACTTCCTTAAGTACACATCACATATTCACACACACACACACACACAATCACACACACAATCACACACACACATACGTATATATACGTATATTTATAGACTTTATTGAATCAAGCATGTTTTTCGCTGCCACAAGAGGGTAAAGAACGATAGAGAGACAGGAGTCGATGACGGATAAGGGAGGGAGCGGGATAGTAGCACATCAAGGCTAGTTGAAAACATTCACAGTTTTCCGGGTGAAGTTGGCCATGTGTGTATATGGACATGAACGTGCAGTTTGTACTTGTAGCAACTGTACATAGAATTATTCATGAAGGTCGTATCATGCACAAATTTGTGAAAAGATTGTATCTAGTAAGCTCTGTGACGTAAAGAAGTAAAGAGAAGAGGATGACCGCAGAGAGATGGTTGAGCTCATTCCTTCTAATCCAAGATTATTTAAATAATCTTGGATTTAAATGAGTTGTGATGAAAGCTGGATCTACTGCTACTGCTATGATGCAGAGGTCAAAAGACATATTATCCAATGTCAACATCCCTGATTCCTTCAGATCCAAGAAGGCCCGACACCTCTGTCCACTTGGAGGTTCATAATGACCCTCTTTTTCGACAGCAAGGACGTCATTTACATCCACGGTGCGGTCAATAAAAAGTTGTTTGTGGAGATATTCAGTGAGTTCAGAAATAGATTACGTTGCACAATGGGAGATGCCACCCAATCGGGTCGGTGGTGCCTGCACCAGGCTAGTGTACCTGTTCAGAATTCCATCCTAGCAACCAATCCCTTGACAGAGACTGGCATCAAATTTTTCCCGGTAATCTCCCTACAATATAGCCTTGCTTCATATGACTTTTGTTTGCTCCTCAAGCTGAAGGAGAACCCCTCAGGTTCAGTCATTTTGAAGAAATTGAGAAGAGGAAGGCGGCTATGACAAGGGTCCTGGATACCTTCATTTTGGATGTCTTCCGCGGGGACTTCACAAAGTAAGAGGAGCGCTGTAACAGGTGCACAGAAATCAGAGATGCTTTCAAACAGAAATATCTGATGCATTTTCCGAAGCTTATATACTCATATAAATTTCATCTGTGAGTTAATATAAATATAGCAAAAATATCTATGTATATGTATACGTATACACATATCTATCTATCTATCTATCTATCTATCTATCTATCTATCTATCTATCTATCTATCTATCTATCTATCTATCTATCTATCTATCAGTGTATGTGTGTGTGCATATTTGTACACATAAAAATGCATACGTGTACACACATATATACACAGTTTTTCGTAATGATACATACAACGTAATTCTCACCTTACATTAGAACAGTAAGGAATTCTGCAATAAGACTGAGTTAGAGTGGACATACTGCATCCGAAGGTATTCGTGCCGGAAATTAAGTAATATAATACCTATGGTATTATTTGAAAAACTTAAGAACGTTCGATTGATTATCGATACCACCGCTGGTACGATTAATGAAAAATGGACTAAGATGATTATATTGGAAGTTCAGTTATTTGAGTGAAATTCAACGTCTTTTTCTGTTATGACACACTAGATCAATCATATGACGAATTTTACTCTGTCTTTTATTGTATCTCACTCCTTTTCCTCCTCTTCGATATATATATATATATATATATATATATATATATATATATATGTAGAGAGCGAGAGAGAGAGAGAGAGAGAGAGAGAGAGAGAGAGAGAGAGAGAGAGAGAGAGAGAGAGAGAGAGAGACAGACAGACAGATAGAGAGGCAGCTAGACATAGATAGATGAATAGATGATAGATAGATATACACGTATGCGTAATTTGAAGTGGTGTACAGATTTACATTATTAATAAAAAGAACAGGTGGTCAGAATTAAGATAAATTCTACTTATTGTGCGCTTCTATTCCCTTCAAAGATTTTTCACGAATCGTGGGCTGGTGAAAAAGTTATCTATAATACATTTATGAGTTAGTTGAAAGAGGTCATGAGTTCAATTTGCTTTCTTGGCTTTAGGGAAAAAAGATACCTGTGAGGGCTTATTTGAAATGTTCTTTGACATTTTGAATCTGTATGTATGTATGTATGTATCTGTACACTATCTCCCACATACTCCACCTCTACCTACACACATACCCCACATAACCCCACCCTCAGCCTAACTCACACCCCACCCATGCTTTCCCCACTATCGCTCCCCCATCTCCCAAAACCATCACATCACACCACGCTACACCATATCACACAACTCATCACTTCACAACACACCACCACGCACGCACCAGCACTGACCAATTCCCATCCCCACATTTTCACACCTTATCTTTTAAGTTGCAGTCCCTCAGATTAGATTCGACACTGTGGTTGTTTGTAATAATGCTCGTTTTATGCTAATTAATAAATGAGCCTAAGTTTTTGCGACAAGAAAAGATAATCTTCAGTGTTCTCCTATTTAAAAATCCTATAGCTCTTATGGCTAGATTGAAAATGTTTAGAAACTAATTTTAAGAATTTCCGACCTATATTAAATTTTATGGCAATATTAAATAATCTACGTTATGAAGTTTACTTTCTATCGAAATTCGTACGCTCATTCGTTGGAAGAAAGTAATCAGATTCTTTCTAAGTTTATCTAACTCATAGCCGTTTAAAATATGGATGACTATAAGACCGTCATCCCTGTATAATCCTGCAACTATGAAAGGAAATTCCAGATGCAGATTATGAAAAATATAAGTTCCTATAACTATACACAACTCTGCCCCATCATATGCCGCCATCGAAAATAGAATCCTCACTCTTTTTGACACAGGTGAAATCATCGTAAAAAAAAGAAGGAATTTCCTTGCATGCAAGATAATATCTATATCCGAGCTATCGATGGTGACATATGCTTGGCGAAGTCTAATGTCTTTAGAAGCAAAGGCCTAGATATTAACGGGTAAAAATCGACAATATCAAACTGCGTACGTTTGCAGTTATGCTTATAGCTAATCCCTTTGAACCGATATATCACTAACTTGCTATTTTTCCAACTCCGTAAATTTAATTCACTATTTAACTTGCTTAAAATACGATCTAAAATATATTTGCTAATAATGCCTATTTCAGTTTTAGCTAGATTAATTAGTCTACATTTAGGGTTTATATTGAAATTAGCTTTATAGTCTTTCATGGTAATAAAAGGTTGGCGTGGGGAGAGATATTCTATCCTATCACTAACTTTAAGGTTGTTAGCAGTTCTTCTTGCCCCCAAATTCATCTCTTTATATAAATTTGTGTTTATGTTTTTGTAGGTGTCCGTGACGCTGTTCGATCTATTACTATTTCTCTTTTTGATTGGTTTCATATTTTACTTTTTATATTTTTTGTCTTTATTTTACTTTGAGAATGCGAAGCTTGTAACTATACTTTTTATTGGCTGGTTTCTATTCTTCAGTATGTGCGTTATATATTTCGAAATGATACACAAAATATTTCCTATACTCTAACATTTACCATTCTATCGTATGGTAATATAGAAACAACTCGCAGAGAAAAAAAGTGGTATTCTTGGTGAGAATGTGCATTAATATAGTATAATGTGATTGGCAGTTTCCTCAATAACTTCTTTTGCATTTGTCCATATTTTATCATTTATTTCTTTCAGCCACTGGACGGCTGTGATATTGGGCTACAAGCTGATGTACTTTAGTCGAATAAATCGATTCATGTATATACGTTTTAAAGGCTGGTACTTATGCTCTCGGGTTCTTATACTGAACTTCTAAATTAAAGGACGTAACAAAGTAATACTTGTTGTCAAGTGATAGTGCTAGTGGACACATATTTACGACGGGCTTCTTTCTACTAAATCCACGACAGAGCTTTGGTCGGCACGGACTTTTTGGAGAGGAACCTTATCCAAAAATTCACGCAAAGGGTATGAACCTGGAAATATGAAGTTGGGAAGCAAACATACATCATATTACAAAGCCATGCTATTGTCTGAATCTATTCACTTTTCCATTTTGATAACGTCAAAATATTTTGCCACGCGCATGAACCTACAAGCTGGCAAATCGTTGGCTCCTTAAACATCTTCCCATTAAAAATATCTTTCACAAATCAGCAGCCTATTTTAATTGTAACCTGGTTATAGCATGTCTTTAAAGATATACTATTCAATATAATTCTCAACCCCTTTCCAGATTAAGAATTACATTTAACCCAGAAAGTTATCTGGTTTGCCCTTCCTTTATTTATAAACTGTTATAGGTAAAGAAGATTTCTGAATTTGATACATCAATCTTTGCAAGCAACTTGGATTATGAAACCAATTTTAATAGAAACTGTTGAAATACTATGTGAGATAGGATACTGAACGAAATGAATTATTATCAGCCAGCAAACTTAATGCATCTATAGTTCATACGTGTATTTGCAAGCGTAGATAATTGGTCACATATCCGATTACCCACGCGTGCAACACGTATGCATAAGTGAATATAGTTGAAGCAAGCTCTAAAAAGAAGAAAGGAACAGCGGGCATGGAACAAATATCTGAATGATTAAAGTATCATTAAAATTATACAAGCTATAGTGAGAAAGATGAAAAAGACATCTAAAGCTTAATGTAAATATGCTTGGAAGCTCAAAGAGAACAACGTGGACTACGCAATTAAATGAAGTATTAGAGAACAAAGCAGGCTAGGCTATGTAAGAATGGAACAGAAAGATGCCTTTTATGCACTGCAGAGAAGGATAATTTATTGCAATGTACAATATATACTAACACTAATTGATTGTACTTTCATACAGAATGTTCCCATCATAGCAGATATATTTTAATTTATTGTAACTGGGTTTCGCCCGATCTTTTTCCAAAATTACTTTTATTACATATGTTGTCTAATTCTTTCATCAACCGCGGAACCTATATTGTTTCGCCTTTATTATTTCACTAATTTGTATTTATTTACCTTACTCCTAATACTGCTAGATATAAATTGATACGCCACACACAAACAATTTCGCAAAAGCAAATCACGAACACATAGGACATTAACTAGAGGAGCATAGAAGTATCAAACAGGATATTAGTTATGCCATGGGTAGCAATTAGTGAACCGTAGACAATATAATATAGAGGGGCTTCATAAAAACAATGTAAGCGATATAAAATTAAAGGCGTACTAAAAACAAACAGGATATGGAACAATGTGGTAAATATAGAAAATTACCAAACTGGATATCGTAAACAGAGCAATGACGCGCAAACTGATATACAGAAAAATTAAAATATAAAGTAACATCGACAAGCAAGAGCAAATACGACCAATGAAAAGTGTAGAAAGAACGAGTTAAGCAAATACAAATGATAGATCAGACAGAGTTAACACCCATAAAGAAGCAAAACCTGGAAACCGACCAATTTAAATGATGGCCATAGATTAAAGCACGAAACACTCACTAATACAGGTACACATACATACGCGCACACACAGACACAAACACAGACACAGACAGACAGACAGACACACACACACACACACACACACACACACACACACACACACACACCGACTCACACATACCGACACACATACGAAGTCACCACAGGAATTAAAAGCGAACTTCTCACCTGATAATCGCAGTGTTGTGAAAGTCAATATGTGAGTTTATATATCCCTCGGATATGCAAACACCTTTTGCTACAGAAACAGATCAATGAACATTTTTTATTAGTCAAAATATGTGACAACAGACTGGATTATGAATGACGTTATCTGGTCGGAAAGAAGTTGCGTTTCTGCATCACTGTTCGTCCTTAGCTGCGAATTCCTAATTATTCATCACATTCATATACAATGAGAGTCGCTTTTTTAAAAAAAAGTAAATAATAGTACGTTTATGTATGTGTTTTGCAAGATCCTTGGTGTGATTATATTTTGCCAATTAAACACCCGCACTATATGTTGGGTCTAAAGACAAAATGGAGAAAGCAACGCAAAAGGAGAGAAGTGGAATAAAGTGTACTTGAATAGGTTTCAGGATGTATGACGGAGCTTTGACAAGACAACAACCATACCACAACCAGCACCAGCACTAGCCCCAGCACCAACACCAAGACTACCACCAGCACCAACACCAGCACTACCAGCACCAGCAGCACCAGCACCAGCACCAGCACCAGTAAAACAACTGAAATCCAAACTAAAACTGGAACAGCAACGCATCATGATAAAACGATGGCAAGAATAACCCATACATGGCAAATATTTGCTTAAACTGAACGGGAAAGAAATAGACAAAACAAAATCTTAACAATGTCTGAAATCTCAGGACTCAAATCACAGACTGAGGGATTTTTAACTCCAGCACAAGATCAAAGCCCCGATACCAGAAATCACCCACAAACACATAATGAAAAGAAATACAAATAACTGTCGAATATATGGTGATAGAGAAGAAACAATAAACCATATTGTCTCTGGTTCTCCAGTCCTTGCTAAGAAGGAATATATTCACAGACACGATTGAGTTGGGACCTTTATACACTGAAGGTTATGACGACACTATGGAATAAAAACAGAAAAAAGATGGTATAGGCATACGCCAGAAAAGGTCACAGAAAATGAGAAAGCTACCATACTCTGGGATATGCCAATACACAGACAGAGATATGAAGGCTGATAGACCGGATATAGTTGTCAGGGGAAAAAATACTTTCTAATTGATGTATCAATACCGAGAGATGACAACGTTTCTCTAAAACAAACGGAGAAAATTTCAAAATACAAACACCTGGAAATAGAGGTAATTCGAATGTGGAGCCTAAAAACAAAAAAAAATTCCTATTATAGTTGGTGCATTATGTATGATAAAAAAGATGCAAACAAATACGTAACAAAAACACTAGAACTCACAAGTATATATGATATACAGAAAATAACATACATCCTACGTAAAACACTTTCAATACAATGAAAGTAGGAGCGCCCTAAGAAACCACAGCACATACCGAAGGCACACAGAGCTGCACGTGTAGTTAAAACACCTAATAAAAATAAGACTACTAAAGAAGAAGAAGAAGAAGAAGAAGAAGAAGAAGAAGAAGAAGAAGAAGAAGAAGAAGAAGAAGAAGAAGAAGAAGAAGAAGAAGAAGAAGAAGAAGAAGAAGAAGAAGAAGAAGAAGAAGAAGAAGAAGAAGACACCGGGGAAGTTTAACATGTGAGAACGATAAATTCACTGCTCCGAAACTTATCCAAAAACATCGGAAATAAAGACATCGCATTGAGCCAAAAAATAGCTGACAAAGGGTTGGACTATATCCGAGTAAGTAATACTCATTGAAATTTATTTCTATTTTTCCAAATATAATGATGTATTTTAACTTGAAACCTCCACTACCCGCACAGCGATCGTAAACACACGTGTTACATCAAAACGAAACCATCTTCGAACCCAAACACACCATGTACAAAAAAATTACAAACAGATTAGATAACACCGGTATTATTACACCCAAGAATAACAACCGAGAAGTGCGTACTGTAAGCTTGTTACGAAAAAAATACGAAGATCTGAACGTGCAAAACAATCTGACAACAGAAATAAACGAACCGGTACCTTACGAAAACGATGACCGTCAAAATAAAGGACCGGACGTTGTTCCTCATGTCCCACAAACAAAATCAAAACGGCATAAATGGACACGTGAGGAATACATTTCGATACTATACGCCTATTTCACAGCAGTGCTCTACCCATAAAACGAAAACGCAACAACACATACATATAAAATATGGAAGAAAAATAATGTAAATATAGACCTCGATAAAACAATGAACCCTAACAAACTAGCTAACATAAGAAGATATATTCTAAAAGCAAAAAAAATATCAGAAATAGAAATAGAACAATTGAAAGGAAAAATACATCAGGACAATCTAGATAGTAGTCACACAGCAATGCCAAATAATAATATAAACACTGAGATAGCAAAACACGAGGACAAACGTAACATTTTCGGCAAAAACGAAGTAAACAAAAAACAACAAACCCAGACCGTAGAGATGTATAATAGTGTACAAAAAGCACCAATCCAGAACACCACAGACAAACATATGAATGAAAAGGAAGGCAAAACAAATCTAAAGCCTGGGAATAACGAAGGGAAACCTAATAATTACGATACTATGAAAATGAGAATAACCAAAGAAGTGAAAACCACAGATCTTAGAATGGACCACAGATTATATCTCCCAAAAATCAAAATAGACAATAAAACAACATCAATAATAAATAGCATAAACCTGGCCGTCACGGAACTAACAACCACAGAAACAACAGGCAATATCACTGAGTTAAATGACATAATATATGCGGCAGCCAATGCAGCCACAAAAGAAGCAGGATACTCACTCAAACCCATCCGAACAGGAGTTCTACCACCCAAAACAGACCTTGTGGATAAATAACATCCAGAACAAAATTAAAAAAAAGAGAAAAGATTTATCGATTCTCAACGAAATTAGTAAACAATCAACACAACTAAGTAACAAGAAGAAGACAAAAATATTGTACAAATACAGCATTACAGAAAAAGACTTACCTGAGGCAAAAGAAAATCTAAAGCAAGACATCCTTGCCAAAGCACAAAGGATCTGCCGGTATGAGAAACGCCAACGTTTCTTTGAACAAAACGAACAGTTCAAATCCAACCCCAAAAAACTCTACCAAGAACTGGGTGAAAAAAAATAGACATTACTGCAGCACCAACAGCAGAAGAACTAGAGAAATTCTGGAAACAAATATGGTCGGTGAAGCAACAACCCCAGAAAAGGACCATTAAAACAACGAACTTAGCACCTGAGCAACTCTGGGCCCCTATAACAACTGAAGAGGTCACCCAGACACTGCAAAGACTAAGCAACTGGAAGGCACCTGGACACGACAAGATCCCCAATTTCTGGTTAAAACACCTGCCAGGAATGCATAAAAAGCTGGCAGAAAACTTTAACAACATACTAGCAGAGCCAGAGACAATGCCTGAATGGCTCACAAAAGGGAAAACCATCTTAATCCCCAAATCCACGGAAACGGAGAAACCACAAAACTATAGACCTATAACCTGTCTCCCTACGATCTACAGAGCCTTTACTGCAATAATATCGCAGAGATTGAGTAAACACCTGGAAAATAACAACCTGTTTCCAGAAGAGCAGAAGGGATGCTGCAAGGGCTCATACGGCTGTAAAGATCAATTATTGATCAATAAAGCCATAACTGAAGACAGCCGCAGAAAGTAGAAAGGCCTCAGTATGGCCTGGGTGGACTACCAAAAGGCCTTCGACAGTGTTCCCCACACGTGGATTCTGGAAACGCTAGCCATAAACAGGGTGGCACGAATTATTATAAAATACATAGCGCATTCAATGAACAAATGGCAAACAGTGCTACAACTCGAAACAAAAGAGGGACTTGTGAAAACGAAAGCAATCCCCATTAGAAGAGGAATATTCCAGGGAGACACGCTCTCTTCACTCCTGTTCTGCCTGGCACTCACCCCTTTAACAGAATTACTAAATAGAACTGGATGCGGTTACAAATGCTACGGAAAAACAGTCAGCCACCTTCTATATATGGATGACCTAAAATTATATGCTAAAAACGACAAAGAGCTAGAAACACTACTACAGACAGTACACGGCTTTCCAAGGAAATAGATATGAAATTCGGATTAGAAAAATGTGTGCCAAAGCAACCCTGAAAAGAGGAAAATTAGTTAAAAGCAGCAATATAACACTAGATAAAGCCAATGAAATAAGAGAACTAGACGAAAGCCAACCATACAAGTATTTAGGAGTCAATTAACTAGATAGAATACAACACACACAAATGAAAGAAAAAATAAAGAAAGAGTACTATAGACGAGTTAGATCAATACTAAAAACAGAGCTCAATGCTAAAAACAAGATAATGGGTATCAACACTTTAGCTGTCCCAGTTATAAGCTACAGGTACAACATCCTTAACTGGACACTAAACGAACTATGTAAAATAGACAGGAAAACAAGAAAAATAATGACAGGATATAGGATGCACCACCCAAAATCTGACATAGAAAGGCTATATATATAACGCACAGAAGGTGGCAGGGGTCTTATACAGCTAGAAAACTATTATAAAATAACCACCATAGGACTGCAAAAATACCTACTCCAGAAGCAAGGGAAACTAATACAAATAGCCACAAAACACGAGCAAAACAAAGAGCTGTTTTCAGTATTTAAGGAAGCTGAATAATACAAACAAGAAATCAATCTACCAAACAAATACGAAGAAGAAGAAGAAGAAGAAGAAGAAGAAGAAGAAGAAGAAGAAGAAGAAGAAGAAGAAGAAGAAGAAGAAGAAGAAGAAGAAGAAGAAGAAGAAGAAGAAGAAGAAGAAGAAGAAGAAGAAGAAGAAGAAGAAGAAGAAGAAGAAGAAGAAGAAGAAGAAGAAGAAGAAGAAGAAGAAGAAGAAGAAGAAGAAGAAACAACAAAAGCTATAAAACAAATGAAATCCAAACTAAAACTAGAACAGCAACGAACCATGATAAAACGATGGCAAGAAAAGCCCCTACATGGTAAATACTGGGCTAAACTAAATGCGAAAGAAATATACAGAGAAAAATCCCAGCAATGGCTGAGAAGCTCAGGACTCAATGCAGAGACTGAAGGATTTTTAATTGGTGCACAAGACCAAAGCCTCCCCACCAGAAATTACCAAAAACACACAATGAAAACAAATATAACAAGTAACTGTAGAATATGTGGAGATGGACAAGAAACAATAAATCATATTATCTCTGGCTGCCCAGTCCTGGCTAAGAAGGAATATATTCACAGACACGACATAGCTGGGACCTATATACACTGGAAGCTATGCCAACACTATGGAATAACAACAGAAAAAAGATGGTATAAACACACGCCAGAAAAGGTGACAGAAAACGGGAAAGCAACCATACTCTGGGATATGCCAATACACACAGATAGAGAAATTAAGGCAAATAGACCAGATATAATTGTCAAAGGTCATGAAGAAAAAAAATGCTTTCTAATTGATGTATCAATACCAGCAGATGACAACGTTTCTCGAAAAGAAATGGAAAAACTTTCAAAATACAAAGACCTGGAAATAGAGATAACTCGAATGTGGAATCTAAAAACAGAAACAATTCCTATCATAGTAGGTGCCTTAGGTATAATAAAATATTCAGACAAATACATAACAAAAACACCAGGACTTACAAATATATATAACATACAGAAAATTGCACTACTGGGTACTGCACACATTCTACGCAAAGCACTTTCAATACAGTAAACATAAGAGCACCACAGCAAACCACAGCACATACCCAAGGCGCACAGAGATGCGCTCGGTAGTGAAGTGAAAGCACGTTATAAAAATAAAACTACTGAAAAATAATAATAATAATAATAATAATAATAATAATAATAATAATAATAATAATAATAATAATAATAATAATAATAATAATAATAATAATAATGATGATAATAATAATAATAATAATAATACACAAGCAAAAGCCCCATAGCAACACGTACACATACAATACAATATTCCCCACAAAACAAAATGCAGCATACACCACCCATCCAGCACAAAGATGCTAGAAATGATGCAATAAAAAGTTGCTTGAATCTTTCAAATGTTGAAAAATAATATTGATGATGACGATGTTGACGAACGTTACTTTACTTAAGTTTATGAGAGACAGGAGTTTCCGAAAATGTCTGTAACAGCAGAAATGAAGCTGGATCCTTAAGGTTTGGCCTCTCGCACGGCATTGGAACAGAAAAGATGAAGACTGACCACAGCTATCGTCCTAATATAGCATCAGCTGATAACAGAGCAAGGGGGAGGAAGTGGACCAGCGAAGAAAACAGGATGGTGATACAGTGCTACTTAAAAAATGAACCTAAAAGAAGCGCCTATAGAAAACGGCTTTTAACACTTGGGGTAGAAAAGGTTATACTCAAAGGGACTGAGGAGCGATTAGGTGATCAAGCTAATGCTATTAAAAGAAAGTGGATGACAGAATTGCAGGAAGAAGAGATCACAAGAGAACTGGAAAAGAAAAGGGATCGAGCAGTGGAAAAGGCAATAACAACATAAGAGATACAGCTCAAACCAAAGAAGAACATAAAGGAAAAAATAATAATAGCGCCACCAGTAAGGAAGGGACAACTGCCACCAACGACTTAAGTAATTTAAGTGAGTAAGATCAGAATATTTTAGATGAGTTGCAGGAAGAAATGAGTAAAGAAGTAAGAAAAATATTGCCAGCATTAAAAGACATCAACAGCAGGAAGCTATAAGAAAAGACTAGGAAAGTACATTCTCTTATCAAGAGGATAGAGACTAAAAATACAGTAGACACGAACTTATTGATCTATGTAGGACGGGTAGTAGTCACCAGAAGATTAGATATCTCACGGGGAAATATTAAAACAGAGCAAATGTGGAAAAGGAGACAACAAAATAAAGTGGAGTCTTTAAGAAAGATATGAGTGGAACAGAAACCTGGAAAAAGTTAGGAAACACAAGATGCAAATCTTCCCCCGTGAAAAAAAATATTTAGTCAAAGAGAGAGTGTTTGGGACAATAATAGCAGCGTTGAAACAGCGCATTATAGAAGTAGCAGACAAGCTCTCCAGATATCAGACAAGAAGAGACCAATATCAACAGAATATACTATTTTAGACTCATCAGAGGAGATTTTAGCCAAAGTGGAGAACGAAGTACTGTAGATGAGAAAAGTATTGCAGAGAAAGTTAGAAAGTTCTGGATTTATATTTGGGATATACCAGTCAATCATAATGGAGATGCAGTATGGTTAAAGAAAGCAAGGGAAGAAGTGGTGAGTGAGAAGCAGAAAGATCTATGATTAATCCGTGGATTAGTGAGTTAAGTATTAGGAAAATGCCGAATTGGAGGGGCTCGGGACCAGATTTAGTGCAAGGGTAGTGGTTCACGAAATTATATAGTTTACATGGGACGCTGAGGGAACAACGCATGGTCTATTATATATAGACAAAGCAGTTCTAAATAAAGTAAAAGCTAGAAAGAAAAATTCTAACAAAAGCATGGGTAGATTACAAGAAAACCTATGGCATGATGCCACACTGATGGATAAGTGAATGTTTGAATATGTTCAGTATAGCAGACAACATAAGAGAATTAATTAGCTTCATTGCATAAAATACAGAATAGACAACACATCGGATAGTGATAAGTACAGAATCTGTGGACAAGACGGTGAAAGCTTATGGCATATTACCAGCAAATGTACGCCACTAGCCTAGCAGGAATATAAGAGACGCCACGACAATATAGCCAGGCTAGTCCATTGGACACGTTGCAGCAAGTGTGGATTTGACAGAGAAACAAAATTGGTACGACCACAAACCCGAAGGCATCATCGAAAATGATAATGCAAAGATCCTGTGGGATTTTATGATTCAGTGCGACTATGAGATAATAGGACGCCAAACATAGTCTTAATTGAGAAACAAAGCAATCGATGCTGGATCATAGATATAGCATGCCGAGCTGACAACAAGGTATGCGATAAGGAAGAAAGAAAAGTTGACAAATATGACAAGTTACCTTGGAAGGTAAAGCAGTTGTGGTCGATGAAATAGTTAGTAGAGCCTTGGTAACAGTGAGTAAAAATCTCGACAAGTGCGTGGAACAAATCGAGGCTGCAATAAGTTTGGAGCACTTGCAGAAACCAGCAGTGCTTGGAACCGTTCGAATACTCCAGAAGGTTTTCCAAAAATAAGAGGTGTTACCTTAGTTCACTGGTAGTGAATAGCTGTCACTGTGGTACATCTCCAGCGTTAGAAGTTGTGCAAAGGCGATAATAATAATAATAATAATAATAATAATAATAATAATAATAATAATAATAATAATAATGACAACGTTTCTCTAAAAGAAATGGAAAAACTTTCAAAATACAAATACCTGGAAATAGAGATAACTCGAATGTGGAATCTAAAAACAGAAACAATTCCTATCATAGTAGGTGCCTTAAGTATAATAAAAAAATATTCAGACAAATACATAACAAAAACATCAGGACTTACAAATATATATAACATACAGAAAATTGCACTACTGGGTACTGCACACATTCTACGCAAGCACTTTCAATACAGTAAACATAAGAGCACCACAGCAAACCACAGCATATATCCAAGGCGCACAGAGCTGCGCTCGGTAGTGAAGTGAAAGCATGTTATTAAAATAAAACTACTGAATAATAATAATAATAATAATAATAATAATAATAATAATAATAATAATAATAATAATAATAATAATGATAATAATGATAGTAATAATAATAATAATAATAATAATAATAATAAAAATGATGATGATGATGATGATGATGATAATAATAATAATAATAATAATAATAATAATAATAATAATGGATTGATAGAATAGCTACAGACCTAGACTCCTTAGAGGAGCAAAAGTGGGAGGGGGTCAGGGTAGAAGATATAAGATCTGCTCTCAGGAGGTCAAGCAAATGGAAGTCTCCAGGAAAGGATAAAATTCCTAACTTCTGGTTGAATGCCTTCCCAGAAAGCCATGAACTGCTAACAAAACTTTACAACGATGTTTCGCAAAACCCTAGTTTGATGCCCTCTTGGCTAGTTAATGGTTTAACATTCCTGCTTCCAAAAAATGAGGAAACAAACGAACCAAAAAATTATCGACCCATAACCTGCTTAACAACAATGTATAAGACGCTAACATCTGTCCTAACCGAGTACACCTATAGTTTTTTAATAGAAAGTAGCATATTCCCTAATGAGCAAAAGGGATGTAAACGTGGATCTTATGGTTGTAAAGATCAGCTACTCATCAATAAGATGATCTTAGAAGATTGTCACAAGCGACACAAAAACTTGTCAATAGCCTGGATAGACTATAAAAAGGCCTTTGATAGCCTACCACATAGCTGGATTAGGAAATGTCTGGAAATGTATAAAATAGCTCCTACTCTGCGAAACTTTTTATCTGTAAGTATGAGATCATGGAGAACCACACTGATGTTGAACAATGACAATGAATCTCTAAATGCTGGAGATGTAAGAATTTCATGTGGCATTTTCCAGGGTGACTCACTATCACCACTCCTCTTCTGTCTAGCCCTAATACCGCTCTCAAAATTGCTCAATGATGCACAGTATGGTTATAAAATATTTGATAAAAACATAAATCATCTCATTTACATGGATGATTTAAAGCTCTTTGCAAAAAATGACCAACAACTCAAAGGCCTACTAGCGATTGTTAAACAATTCAGTGATGACATCAGGATGCAATTTGGCCTTGATAAATGTGCAAAAGCTATCTTTATCAAAGGAAAAATGACAAATACATCTAATGTGAACCTTGACCAGCAAAATGTCATAAAAGAGTTAGAACCAGCGGAGAGCTACAAATACCTAGGGGTAATTGAAGGGGACAATATCAAGCACTCAGTGATGAGGGAAAGGATCAGAAGAGAATGTTATCGCAGGGTGAGAGCAATACTGAAGACAGAGCTGAACGCGAGAAACAGGATCGAAGCGATCAATGCTCTAGCCATACCAGTCGTGACTTACAGTTTCAACATCGTTAACTGGTCAATTACTGAAATATGTAATGTTGACAGAAAAATACGAAAACTGTTGACAATGCATAGAATGCACCACCCTAAGGCAGATATAGAACGTCTTTATCTGCCAAGAAAAGAGGGAGGTCGAGGACTACTACAGCTGGCATTATCAATGAAGGTAGCCACAATTGGCCTAGACACCTATATGAAAAACTCTGAGGACTGGATGCTAAAACTTGTCTTAAAATATGAAAGCAAGAAAGCATCTTACTCAGTAACAAAACAGGCAAAGGAATATCTAAGTGAATTCCAATTGCAACAAATTCAAGAATTAGACGAACTAGAAACACCTACAGAAAAAGCTAAGCGCTTGAAAACCCGTGCTAAAATTGCTGCCTTAGCTATTATGACTGAAAAATGGCATGGAAAACCTCTCAATGGCAAATACCCAAAGAGAGCGAATAATGCAGATATTGACAAAGCCCTTACCCACCAATGGTTAATGGCCTCTGGATTGAAATCAGAAAC
>NC_142935.1:37156232-37163732 GCF_046866305.1 Octopus bimaculoides
ACAACTAGATAGACAGATACATAAATACATACATACATACATACATACATACATACGTACATACATACACATAGACACACACATACATGAACACACTTGTATATACACACAGACATGCAAACACACACACGCACGCACACATACACATACACACAACATGCATATTTTGAGTTGTTTCATGTATCGTTTCTATGAAGAATTTAATTATAAAATCAGTCATTTGCCACTTCTTCCGTGCATGGTTTCCCTCTTACGCTATGTTTATTTCATCCTCATTTAAAATAACTGGCAGATGAAAAATTTATCTTAAACAATATGTCTATCACTAAGAATTTTACGACTGGTGTACAAGTTATATTAACTTTAAGTACAATAATATCATCTATTGTACTAATAAGGAATGAATTCAAGTTTGATGGGGTAACTTTAACTAGTATTGCAGACTGTAGGTTGAAACGGTCTCACCTCTTCAGACACGAACTGCGTTTTATGTAAGGAAGTACCAAGCAAGTATGCTGGTAACTAATAACGTTAACGGCTAGTGTACGTTCGTTCCTTGTTGATTTTGCACTGTTATTGTGTTACATAGATGGTTTGCATACCACAGAATTATGGATCTTACTCCCAACTTCTTACGCTATGCATGCTCTAATCTGATTTTCAAAATCCTACTCATATTTGGTAAGTAACATGTGTAAGACCATGGACGCGATAGAGAGTTCTCTCCATATTCCATGAGTTATCAAAATTAGTTAGAAGATATTTCAGTTATTTCTTCTTAGCGCATTTAAAAAAAAGCCTGTTATAGCAAAGAACTTAATCATGTAGTGTAATTTATGCTATGAAACGAGACTAACTCCTCACAATGTCCAACATGCAGTATTAAAAATGTGTTGTATATGTTAGCAACACCGTAGGGAATATTATGGAGAAAAAACTGAAAGCAATCTCACATTTCAGCCTACCTGTACCTTTAAGAAATTGCTTATACCTCGTAATGACCTACTTCATGATTTTTACTTACCTTAGGGGCAAGATGAAGTGTTTGCTTTCAGATTTGAAGATTGAAAAATATAAGAAGATTTATACTAAATTTTATGTTTTCTGCTGACGGTTCATGAAAGAAAGAGGTTTTTGAAGATGCTAATTGAATCAAAGTTTCTGCAGTGATTATTTATTGATGCCTCAATAGCGAGGTTGGAAACATTCTTCATAACAGAAATATGTTCCCATCTACACATGCTGTATGTGGTGTAATAATGAAAAAGTAATATAACAACATGAAGTTTGCTTTTTGAGAAGGTTTAATATAAGAAATAGAACAGTTCTATATTTAAGAGATGAGGAATTATGTACATTATTTACATTTGACGGATATTTACCCTCATCTTGTTTGTTGTTAACACAACGTTTCAGCTGATATACCCTCCAGCCTTCAACAGGTGAAATTTCTAACCTGGGTTCTCATTCCTAAGGAATCTTTAGATGCTGTTATTATTATTATTATTATTATTATGGAATCGAACTCGGAATCTTGGGGTTAGTAGCCCGCGCTCTTAACCACTACGCCATATGCCTATGGGCAATTATGGAGTGAATTTTAGGGCTTATAAATCTAATATTTTCCTACCTTTCCTTAATACCGGTTCCAATATGCTACTCATATCCGAACTCGGTCTGCTTAGGAGGTTGTTGTGTCCTAGCATATATGCTGCTTTTAGTTTTCGTATTTTTCCAGTGGTATTCTCTGTCTATTATTTTAACTTCATCCCACAGCGGGAGGTGGTCACCTTTTTCCATAAATAATCAGCTATACCCGATTTATCAATATCTCCTCGTGCCACACCTTATTTTGAGGGGGTGCCATGTTTCGCCTTTCAATAATCTACCACAGTTGCATAGGATGGAGTACACGCAGTCTTTGGTCATATTTACTTGTATTGGTGGTTTTACTCCAAGGAGATATTTGCGAAGTGTTGTATTTCTCTTGAATACTGTCCTGATGTCATATGGGCCGCATATCGTTTGTATCTTTTCGGAGAGACCTTTCACATATGCTAGACAGACTGTGGACAGTTTATTGGTTTCATCATCGCTTTTCTTCATAATTGGAGTGGATAGTATGTTTTTGGGGTAGTTGTTGCTTAATAGATTGTTATTGAGCTTGATCATTTCTTCGTGGTGTGTATCACGATCGCTACTTCTGTTCTTTGCTCGATGTTTTAGGCACTGAGCAATGCCAGGACACAACAACCTCCTAAGTAGGCCGACTGTAGATATGAGTAGCATATGGGAACCGGTATTAAGGTAGGATAGGAAACTATTAGATTTAAAAGCCCTAAAATTCACTCCATAACTGCCCACGGGCATATGGCCAGCTTGTTAAGAGCGCCGGCTACTAACCCAAAAAACTCCGATTCCGACTCAAATCATAATATTACTAATAATAACATTAATAATTTTAATAATAATAACATCGAAAAATGAAAACCCAGACACCTGATGAATGCTGGAGGTTATATCAGCCGAAACTTTGTGTTAACAAGAAACAAGATGAGGACAATTATCCTTCAAATGTAAATAATGTAAATAATGTATCAGAAATAGAGGTAGAATATCTAGTGATCTGAAGGTCATTGCAATCTCGCTAGAGTTTAGGCAAGGTCACACCAAACACGTTCGTTTAGAAGAGGATAGTGGGGAAAAACACAGCCAATAAGTTAAAACGAATTTATCAAATCGTACCTCGCTTTTTCTAGGCAAGAATATTCTGAGCTGCTCATTTGCTGACTTCAATAAATCCTTCATTTCTATATTAAGCTGGATTTATGAAACACTTTGTTAAGCAGTGGATAAACTATAAATCAGATTCAAATATTTGCAAATTAAGTTTCCGAGGATCAGAAATGTAAAGATTAAAGAAATATTTCCAAAGGCTTTCTTATCCGAGAAATATTAAGAGATGAAGGGCTTGAAGCTTAGTTGAATGAAGATGCGAAAGCTGCATAACAAAGTTTCAAATGTATCTGTACGATTCTTTAGGAAATCACATGGTTGAAATCTATTCCGAAATTGTTGGTGATATTTAAAATTCTTACCATGCAACGGGGCACAATGTATCAGTAAAGGTACATTTATAGGTCTCCCATTTTGCCTGTTTCCAGAAAAAGAATTTAATGTAAGCTACGAACATGGCGAGAATTTACCCCGGATTTTTCAACCATAGTAAAACATTATCAAGTATCCTGGAGCCCCCAGAGTTTTCTGACTACTGCTGGACCTTCAAGAGGGTGATGCGGAAAGCGTGACAAAAGATATATTAGAAAACCAGCCTATATACTTTTTAAATTATATGTATAGTAATGTTTCGGATCGTAAGTTTTAAAAAATATGTAGCAATAAATGTTTTTGAAAATTAAATTGCATGCCATTCAAATATTTGTTGCGAAATCTCACAACTTGATTAAGATTCAGTTGAAAAATACTATTAAGATGTCACGGAATAATGTCTGTTCCCTCTAATGTAATTATAACAATGTTCACTAATCGATCAATTGCATGATTACTTAAATATATTTATAAATCCCTTTTTTCGGGAATTTCTTAAACCATCCCTTTACAACATTACCTTAATTTTTGTTTCAATGGTTGTAGATAACTTTGTAAGAGGGTGTTATAGCCGTAGTTAGGGCCAAAGAAGCACCGATTTAACTGAACTGTGATCAAATCATTCTATCCTTGCACATCTCAACATGAATCGAAGTTTAAATTTTTTAATGTGCCCTTAGTATTTCAACGACAGCGAGCAGGGATTAGAGTGATACGAGAGGGCTACATTTAAATGGTCCAGCGATTCTATAAGCGCTAAGTCATTGTTTTGCGTAAGCTTATGTTTTAGAAAGTTCAGACTGAAAATCAAATTCACTCAAACCCTACCCTCTATCACATAATATTGGATATCTAACAGTATATTTTCAAGCGTATCCAATGTACAGCGTGTTCAGGTTAAATTTAACAATCTTTGTGTCTCCCTGCTTTTCTTAGGACCCGCTCGACACATTAGTGAATAGTCAACGCCGTTGAAAATCATAAAGGTGTGGATGGCGGGAAGCCATCACCATATTAGAAAAGAGTAACTAGTATTATGATGATTTTCGAGGAGGTCAAAATGCCGACATTATGACTGCCTATCAAGATCTCTGAAATTGTAAATTTTGTAAAACCTAATATGGATAGGTCCTATCTATCATGAAAACCAAGTTCATCCAGAGTGTGACTGTCTTTGGATGTGTCTCCAGTGAGGATGACGTCATACCGCTGCACGACTCCGAATAGTGCATTAGGCTCAATTTAGATGACTATGTAAAGCTGCTTGAGATTGTGGTCAATTGTTGGCTGAAGAGGGTTGTTGCCAGAAGGCTATGAATGTGGGTGTAGGAATCAGCTGTCTAGTTGATACCTAGTCAAATATATATTGGAAGCAATTGAGGAAACGACCATCCCAGCTTTCTAGAGGTATGACATAGACAACTCACTATTCAATGTGCTCCTTTTGCAACAGAATAGGATTTTGTTTGAAGGGTAGGTTATCTCCCGTAGGATGTCTATCGAATAGAAGCTCTCTCGTTCACTCGGCGTAAATCAATTTCAAGTAAACTGCTAAATTAATGTATCGAAACAGGATAAATCTACTGGTTGAGTCTATTTCTGTGCCAAATGGCAATATCTATTCAATTAACATCACTTGTGTTCGGGTGAATATATTTACAAATTACCTCGACTATATATGGAAACAACACAGCGATATACAAGCATACACGGAAACCAATGGATGTAAGAATGATACGTAAATAACATGAGCAAATAGAGAGCACTAACATGTAGGAATGAACTCCATTTGAGTTATTTTGGTTTGAATAAAAATCCTCAATTCATTCCTTACCGTACTTTGATTCGGAGCAAACTTCTGTCTTGTTATCCACTAGTCATAAGAGAAAGTTGATGTTTATTTTATTCTAAGCAGAGTCACATCTTAATGTGTAATGAAAAGATCAAACGCTAAAAAACGCCCCACATATTAAGATAACCTAACAATCAAAATACTGTTTAAGACTCAATGGTGAGCAGAAAGCTCGATCATATGTGGAAGTAATGATGCTTACGCTCACATGCAAATACACTCATAAACACACATCTGTCTGTCTGTCTATCTATCTATCTATATATACATACACACACGCATATATACACACATAGGAATGTATGTATGTTGTATGTATGTATGTATGCAGCATAATCATTTTCTAGCTGTATGTTATACTAACTGTTGAGCAATAAAGGATTTGGTCTATAACCGTAAAGTGAAAAATAGTTTGAAATTCTGTTTAGTGGAATTAAATATTCCTGGCTGAAGAGAAGCCCACACTTTATATACAATATCCACGTACGAGTATAACAATGTATATTAATAAGGTTTGCATGTGTGTATATATCTGTGTTCATATACTTGGGTTCGTGCGTATTTGTGAGTGTGCGTGTGTGTGTGAGTGAGGTTGTGCGTGCGCGTGTGCGTATGTATGCATGCATTTGTGCATAAGTATGTACGTGTATTTCCATGTTCAGCTTACGGCAATCAATTTGATTTCCTACCAGAAACATACCAAGAGCCGATCAATTGTTGATATTTATTACAAGAAAAACTGTTTAGGGAATTTACGTTCATAAATTATATGGAGATTTCTACTTCTAATCTCTTTCCCTTCTGTCTTTAAACTTGAGTATCCTTTTGGGTGTTGTTCACAGAGATGCGTTCGACTCTACTCGATTTATATTACATAAAAACAATCTCTTAAATCTGACCGCCATAATTTCATTGTGCAGACTACTGACAGCTATCAGCATCGCGTTTCTATTCATTGTCGTTGTTATTATTATTATTATTGTTCCAGTCCCCATCGCCGCCACGAGCGACATAATGATTATCAGCATCAACGTTATTCGGAGGACATGCCTGACTTGCTCAGTTCCCTTTGGTGTCATAGAATAAAGTGGTGGACAGAAAAAGTTTTGTGTACTATTGGAAAGTGCAACAAGTTGATGTACAATGATGTGAAGCAGATTTAGTGTTAATTAAATCACCTACGTGTTTTTCAATGACTTGCCATATTCTTTTGTCTTGCTGTCTTTGACGATCAGTTGAAAACATTAATCAATGTCATATCGTATAGAGACTAACTGCTTTAGAATCGAATATTGTAGTTAAATGGAACTTTTATAGTAATTGCTGTTTTGGTGTTAACATCTCTGTGTGTAATTGCTACAGTAATAGCAACGTACATTTTCTCTGTGAAAATAATACCACAATAACTATTTGGAGTTACTGCGTTGTCTGTCTGCTTCAAATATTAACTAAATCACTCTCCAACAACGTCCTGCCATCTTAAAATACGGAAGAACATATCGGATGGTATAATTCTGTAATACTATGCAAGAGACAAGTTGGTTGCGGCTGAGAGCTCATTGTTCAGAGTTCTGCTTTAACAGAGTAATCTGCCGTTAAGAACAAGAATAAGAGCAACAACAACAAATAGCCACTACAACTGCTACCACTATTGGTGCAACGGCTACTACTACTACTACTACTACTACTACTACTACTACTACTACTGCTACTACTACTACTACTACTACTACTACTACTACTCTACTACTACTATTTAAATAAGCTACGAATTTATGAGATAGGATTATATATGCAATCTCAGCACTTGATAAAATTACAGTGGAATTTCCTTGAAATCGTATTCAAGATGTTTTAAGAAAGGTAACATTGTAGTCATAGATACACTATCTCTTAGAGAGTGATAGAGTGAAAGAGAGTGGGGGAGGGAGGCAGTGGAAGAGAGAGAGAAAGGAAGAGAGGGAAGGGTGAAAGAGGCAGAGAGATGGAAAGAGAGGACATGTGCCTGAGTGAAAGAGGGAGAGAGAATAGAGAGAAAATGAACTATGTCACAGTCAGTAACGTCTTCATCAAGATCCTACAAAATCAATGCTGAACTGGGGAAAAACTACAGCTGCGTAACGCAAAGTGTTGCAATGAACTTATTATTACTTTAAGAAGTAATGTGCTATCTCTTACCTAACAGAACAAGGAACAAAATGCAACAAATTACACGCTTTCACTAACCTAACATAAATTGCAACATACATTGCAACACAATGCAATATTATCATTTACAAAATCACAACAGTTAATTTATAATGTGAGAGAGAAAAAATCTGTATGTGTTTCTGAACACGTAATGATGATATGACGACATGGGATTAGATAAAACAAGTATCAAGGTGGGTAAATTAACCGTGAAAGGTAATTAACATTGAAGTTATCTAAAACTAAATCAGATATTGTTGCTATTGTTTCGGCCCAATCCTGCTCCTATTGAGCAAATCTATGATGTAAGGATTTTCAACCATGATCACTTCGACCTTGATTTATTCCAT
>NC_142935.1:37168732-37228732 GCF_046866305.1 Octopus bimaculoides
CTCTATGAATCTATATAATTCGGGAAAGATTTTTATCCTTTTCTTTAACCCTTGTCAGAAAAGACGACGGAAAATTTAATTTTAAACATTCGAACATTTGTATAGCGTTAATATCCACGAGGCTTTAGTAGATATAGGGATTGTCTCGCAGAAACAAATAAATATATCTAAAATACATACAGATACATACCTACATACATACCTAAAAATTTACACAAAATCTAGAAGTACTAGGATTGTCGGAAAAGAGCAAAAGAAACTGACCGATTTCTCGAAATCCAATACGTTAGCAGCACAGTGAAGATTTGTAAGACATTCCAAAGATTCTCTATCCGAGATTCTTCAGATGAATCGGCGCACACACTTGGGTTTGTGCATCGACAGCTCAATCAACACACCGACTTAACCACATATTTAAAAACACTGGGAACTCTCTTAACTCAAAGATCTTGTCACTTTGCTAGTGACCGACTTGAACTTACAAAAATGTCAAAGAAATTGCCAACATACATAGGTACATACATAGATACATACGTACATACATACACACGCGCGCACATATATACATTATTACATTAATATAACTACAGCTATAGATATATGCATACATCAATATGCATTATATGAATGTGTGCGTGCTTGTGTGTGCGCACAACTCAGTTTATAAGGGTTGATAAAATAATATAAGCATACATGGAAAATAATTGCCGCACAGCATGATTCTTCACTGAAAGTGAATAATAAAAACGGAAGTCTGTCATGATAAGAAGGCATATTTAATGAGAAGACTAAAACTTTTCACCTGTGAATAACAATTGCAGCAATTCAATAATTCTTTGTAGTCCATTAAATAGAATGCAACTGATGAAATATTGTTTTGATTAAATGAAAAATAAAATTGAACTTGACGTCACAGGACATGCTGTGACATGTTGTTATATTGATTTCAAACTATTATTTAATAGTTTATAATGAGTTATCGATATAGTGAAGACTTGCTTAATTGTTTAATGCATAACCAGCGTCTGAGACGTATCCGAAAATCTTTACGATGTATTCTTCAAGGGATTACCATCATAAAAGATTTGAATGTAATGTATCGATAGATTGTAATTCCCACCTAAGAACAAAAGAATAGTCTGAATAATATTGTGTCGCGCACACACACACGGACACATACTCATACTGACATGCATATGCATACATATATATATATATATATATATATATATATATATATATATATATATATATATATATATATATATATATATATATATATATATATATATATGTATGTATGTGTGTGTGTGTGTATGTGTGTGTGTATGTGTGTGTGTGTGTGTGTGTGTGTGTGTGTGTGTTTGTCTTCATGCTGCTTGCTAACCGGTGTTGGTGTATCTCTGTAACGTAGCGGTTTGACAGAGAGAGCGATGGAATATGTGCTAGGCTTTGGAAATTAATGGAGTACTAGGGTCGATTCCTTCGACTAAAATTTCACGGCGGTACCCCAGAATGGACGCATATCTATACTGAACACTTAAAAGTAATAAAAGAGAAAAGGGTTGCAGTTCAAAGTCAATGCATTTTAACTATTCCACCAACATTATTGGAAATCGTATGCACTTCGGATATCTTCTTTTACAATTGTTACGTTGCGTATGCCTCTTAAACTACGAAAAAGACTATGTATTTGCTCTATATTAAAAATAATAGAAACTAAAGTAACTTTAAGATGGCTGATGTTCAAATTTGCTACTGCAATGCTTCGTTTTTCATCGTTTCAAACTACATCTGTAGCCATCCCTCCTTTTAGTCAGCAATAGCAAACAAAGTAGGTTATAGATATATGGCAAATTTAATTCAATGCAATTTCTTACTGAAGTTAGCTTAGAAGCACATTAGAATACAGAAATAATTAAATATATGCAGAAATAAATGGGAAAAGCAGTTTAAGTTTCGACATTCTAAGTCTACAAACCTGATTAGGCTACACGATGCCTCCCATTAATCTATTTGTTAAATTGATGAGCTTCACACGGCTGTACCTAACATACAATCTTCTAAGTCATACCCACATGAATATCATACTTTATCATATGATATATAAATTTATGGTACATATACATAGACACACACATATGTGCGTGTGTGTATGCCTGTGCGTATAATATGAATATATGAATATGGATCGTGCGTATATACATACATACGCATACATGTATGTATGTATATATATATATATATATATATATATATATATATATATATATATATATATATATATATATATATATATATATATATATATATATCAATATACAGGTGCATATATATGTGTATATATATATATATATGTTTGTATGTATGTGTATATATATGTATATATATATATACATATATATATGTTTGTAAGTATGTACATATATATATACATACTCATATATGTGTGTGTATATATATTATATATGATTTAATATATATATATATATATATATATATATATATATATATATATATATATGTATGTATGTATAAATATAATTAAGGGATCAGCAAATATTTGCTTCACCATATACCGAAGTTCAGAAATAGCAGCTAAAAAAGCTGAGAATCCCACAGATAGCATCACCTGTAACTCAGCTTTTTTAGCTGCTATTTCTGAACTTCGGTATATGGTGAAGCAAATATTTGCTGATCCCTTAATTATATTTATAAATATATATGAGCTTTTAAATAAGTTCTCCACCAATAATGGTGCTTTCATACCGATGGGCTTGTTAAAAATTGTTAATTGTTAATTGATTTATTAATTAATAAATTGATAATCCTTTACCCTTTTAATTGGTAATAATATATGTATGTATATATATATATATATACATATATATGAGTGTTTTGTATATATATATATTATATATATATACACACACACATACATACATACATACATACATACATATATACATGTATTTGTATGTCAGTGTGCGTGTGAAAAACAGAAAGAGAGAGAGGAGAGAGAGAAAATGAGATAGGATGAGTGAGAGTAAATATATACATCATATATGTACGTTTCGGTGATCAGGTAATCGCTTTAGTTGAATATGATAGAACTCGATACCGAATACGAAGTATCATATCTACATATGTGTGTATTAGTATTTGGGCGTATGTATATATATATTCATAGTTATGCATACGCACACATGTGTGTATATCCATGTGGATATGTGTCTGTGTGTGTCTGTGTGTGTCTGTGTGTGTCTGTGTGTGCCTGTGTGTGCGTGTGTATAAAAACCATAGATGATGGATTGCCTTGCGAAATATCAAGGGGCACGGCACAGTTTGACTTAGTAAATACAATATTTCTTTCTTTAGTGAATTAGATTTGGTGCATACTATCAAGAATAACTCTGCACAAGGTAGTTTCATTGATATCTTATTAGATTTGGATGCTAATAGCCTTTTCCCTTATCGTAAACCCAATGAAAGATTATTCAAATGTATCAGGTATCTTATCATCCACTAAACCTGAATTTAGTATTCGATGTTAGTAAGTGTATATAATATTTATCTGAAGCCGTAGTTGCTCTTAGAAAATAAAGAAAAAAACGAAAAGAAAAAAAAATAGCATCACTTGTATTAGAAAGTATTTAACGAGTGAATTTCTTTATATGGTAGAATATATGCACAGACCGCTAGGAATACGGAATACACACGAATATTATGTGATATAATACAATTTTAACTGGAAGTTTCTTTGTATTATATCGAAGATTATAATTCCATCCATCCATCCATCTATGTTTCTGTGTGTGTTTGTGTATCTTAGGCAACATGTGTGGAGTTGAATAACATAACAAGGTATCGCTTACAATATGGAGAAAGTTAAGAAGAAATAGAATAAAATAGAATAAAATAAAATAAAACAGGAAAAGATAAAGTAAAGTGGAGGAAATGAAATAAAATATTATTCTACGGCTAACTGCATCCCCCACCTCACTAGTATGCAGGTGGAGAAATCCCCATCACAGTGCTGATGTTCGAACATGGCGTTTAGTGTTGAAGGTCACATTATACCATAGATACCACGATGACGTCTTTGTCCTAACACGTTACAAGGATGAGGTGACCAGGATTCCCGATATCTTCCACAGCTTCCACCACAACATACAGTTCGACATTAATTGCCCTGCCGCAATTGGCCTGCTAAGCCACTTGAATTATTTCAACATCTCCTTTGCCTTGGAGTGTATAACAATCCGATTCCTGGAGAAAGAGTCAAAGAAAGAGATTCGGCTTACGCAAGGACTTTGAAGTACAACGTGTCCCTTAACGAACTCAACTACTACTTAAGAAGGTATGACGAGGCCGAAACAAAAAGCTCAGTGCGGATGAACTTCGCTAAGATGCTGTATCTAAGAGGATACATGCTACGATTTAGAGAGAATTGCTGTGCAACACTAAACAAACGAGCACGTGAGCATCGGTCGATATCACAGACATAAATTCTTGCGCCAAAAAGACACACGCACGACCTACGATATGGTGAACGTAACGACCACCACAGTAACAACCACAGTGACAACAATGGCCGATTAGCTGATGACAACAACAACAACATCTACGACAACAACAGCAGCAACATCATCAACCACCATGAGAAAAACTGCGTCAAATACAACAGCAACAACAACAACCACATAAACTACAACAACTACAACAACTACAGCAGTAACAACAACAGCAACAGTTACAACCAATATCCACAACAACAACAACCACAACAACAAAATCAACAACATTCATATTGACAACAGCAACAACAACATTAACAGCGACAGCGATGACAGCAACGGACTGGCGCCGCAGAGACTGAAGCCGTAAACGGCCAAAGGAGACAACAGAGAACAGACTGACTGAAGGAAGAATAGACACGGGGCCTATGTTCACCTGCACAACTACGGAGGGATGGCGGAGAACCAGTTAAGAAATAGCATCGGAAGAACTGGAACCCAGTCAGAAGTACTAAACGGTGTCAGACACTCAAACATTACCTCGCACAGACCAATAACACATCACACCTATACTGCTTAAACCAATGTCCAGTCCGAAAAACACAACCAACAAACAGCTCCCGGTTACGTTTTAAATCTAAAGTTGTGTATCTGATGATGTGCTGGTGCAGGAGGACGGCATACAGAGAATCGAAAAGGGGACATCTTCACCTTAGAGTGAAGGAACATTTGTATGAGGCCACACCACCCAGAGACGTGTTCCTTCACCAATACCTCTGTGATGGAGATTTCTCTACCTTCAAACTAGCCAGAGGAAGGGAGGCTGTTAGACTCCAAAGAATAAAGGAACATTTCATTAGGAAGCAAAGATATTGCCTGCACAGTCGTAATGAGCTGGATGCGCGGAAATATATTTACTTCTCCCAAGATCCTTAATCGTGAAAAGCGGAAAACTAACCATCAAGAAAGGCCGAAAAGTATGAATTAAAAATTCTGACGAAGAACCCTCGATTACAAAGTGTTCATTAAATAAACTAAAACACCCAGCAACAAGACTCACTCCTGTTTACCACGGGTAAGCAAAGTGAGTATAAAAACGACGAGTTAATATTTGCTCATTGCGTAGAGTGATTGCTGATATCCAAAGTGCAAACAATTGAAATAAAACTGTGGTAACCCAACAATAATTAGTTAATCCAATGAAAAAATGAATAGGCTAATGCATTATATTGGTACGCCGTATTCATAATAGTAGTGGTTGTTTCACGTAGTTCGGGGAAGACGGGTCTACAATTTTTTGATGATCAACCTATACAAATGATTTCATTATAGTGATGAGATATGTGTAGTGAGCAACAGCTCCCTACCAATAAATCAACGTTGCTTGAACAGGTGAAAAGTGTGTGTGTGTGTGTATATGAATACGAATTCTTTAGAACCATTCTGAATTTATAAACAGTAAATATGTGGTCAGAAAAGAGACTGACTGATTTTGTATTACCGATTTAGGAAGGTATTTTTTGTATAAGAACAAAAGGTAGATAACTGCGTTTTTCATACAATATATTGTAAGGTTTGTTAGCATAGCATATATTCTATAATTTTATACATACATAAACTGCACACACTCATATAATCTATGGCTACATATATACATACGTTTACATACACACACATATATATATAATATAATTATTACAATTAAAAGGGTAAAGGTTTATCAATTTATTAATTTATTAATAAATTAACAGTTAATAATTTTTTACCAAGCCCTTCGGTATGTAAACACCAAATATATATATGTGTGTAAATATATATATATACATATACATATATATATATATATATATATATATATATATATATATATATATATATATATATATATATGTATGTATTTATATATATATATATATATATACGTATATACATACACACACACACACACACACACACACACACACACATATATATATATATATATATATATATATGTATATATATATACACGTGCTCACACACACATACACACACACACACATATTATTAAGTGCATTTGCAAATTTACAAATATGCATAAATGTATCTAAGGACGTGTATATATATATATATATATGTATATCCAACATGAAAAAGAGAGATATAATGAATGGAACAATGAACGTGAGGAGGAAAAGACACACAAAGACCAAACAAATTATGTGAGAGAGGTGTGACTTATCAAAATATACTTAAGAGAATTTCAATTGCTGCAGTGTTGTTCATCCTCAGAGATGATAGGAAGCTATAAGCCAAGTGCGATTGATATAGTCATTGAAAGCTTCTAACGATATCACGAAATAGACACTGCACAATTACGTCAATTGGACGCCTTCATGTCGGCATTTTCGATCGATTAGAAATAGATCTCGCCCACTTTCCTCCCCATATATATATGTATATGCACTCCCACATATACTCGCACACGCACATGTGAATAGAGAGAGGGGCTTACATATACATGTATATCTATATGCACATACATACACACATATATGCATACATATATATATATATATATATATATGTATATCTATATATATATAATTACATGCATATATATACACACACACATATATACATACATATATACATACATATATATGTACATATATATATATATGTGTATATATATATACATCCATCCATCCATACATATATATGTACATATACTTATGTGTGTGTATACGTATGTATGTATTTACATATATAGAGAAGCATATATATGCATATAAATATATATTTATATGCATGTATATGACTCTCTCTGTGTCTTCATGCATGTGTGCTCAAATACACATACAGACACATAGACACATTTTAACACTTACATTATATTGCTTGCCGTCATATACAAACAATGAAATATAAAACGAAGACGCCGGGTAATATATTCAATGATATATGTGTGTAGACAATTGAGTATATTCACATACATAGATATACAAACCTAGGTCCAAACTTCTATTCAAATATGCATTAAATATACATATATTTACATATAAACCTAAAAATACATCTGTTTATTTATGTTCATAGACATATAGAGTCATACACACGTCCATGCATAAATATAGACTTCTATAGACAGAAACAAACTTGTATAATGATGAGCAGAAGACAAATACCTATACAGATTTAAACATACATTTATATTTATAAATGGACATATAATATATAAATGTGCACACAATACACAGACACAGACACACACACACACACACACACACACACACACACACACACACATATATATATATATATATATATATATATATATATATATATATATATATATATATATATACAATGAAGTATGTACATATAGAAGCTCATGCATAAGTAAATACTTGCTTATTTACATAGATGCATAAATAATACAGACTCCTAAAATCACACAGAAACACACACACACATACACACACATATACACACAGAGAGGAGTAAACAGATTGATATATAGTGAGATATCTATCTATTTAGCTATATATATATATATATATATATATGTGTGTGTGTGTGTGTGTGTGTGTGTGTGTGTGTCTCTCTCTCTCTCTATATATATATATATACAAATTCACACACACACACACAAGCACGCACACACACACACAAACACACACACACACACACACACACACACACACACATACATATATATATACATATATATATATATTTTAATATTCATGCATGCATACGATCATGCTCACAAAGACACTGTAGGAAAGAGCGTAAGTTTAGAGTAATACGCATAAACTTATAAAAGCTTTCATTGAAACATATGCAAAAGAACAGATGAGCAAACTTAAACAGACATAACTGCACAGAAGTAAATTCTTATGCAACTATAGTCATTGTCAAATATATTTTGTATATGTATGTATGTATATATATACATATATATGCCCACGAGTAAATGTTGTGTACAGAATAGAATGTAAGAAAAGCAACAAATTATATGTGGGTAACATAAGACCGTTACATATTGGCATCAAAGAAAATCTGAACACGAGAGCCTCCTCCTTCAGAAAACATCTAGACAGATGCCGGAACACTGACAAAAGCATAACAATCACAATTGAGGTAAATGAAAGAAATTCCAGTAATCTGGACGCTATTCTCATGGACAGACTAGGGACCCAAATTAACAACAGGCTGGAGGCTGGCAATCAGTATATGATTTATCTACATCTGGATGCGTGTAGGGTCATTTTTGATAACATGTTCACGTATTATATAACAAAAAGAAAAGAAACGGGAACTGCACGTATAATGCGTAATTTACAAGCAGCGCTGCGGATGTGCCAACACACACGAGCTTCAGACATAGCCGCCTTCACGTACTTCTCCTGAGGAATTCCATAAGGAGGTTCGTGAGACCACTACAGAGACACCTTCCGGAAAAAAATTCAGTAACCGTTGGAAAAACCTATTATATCAGTGACGAGATCAATTCCTAGCGATATCTGTAGTACGAGTTTTTGTATCCCCAAATATTATTATAATATCAGACTATGGATAATTAAATTATAACATTTATTGTAGTCCACTCAGCGTTGTTGTGCCATTCAAGACACGTTATATTTTACAAACAATACACAATGATTCAAGCGAACTACAATACACTCCTATATATAAAATAAATCCCGTTGTCTGTGTGTGTAAAAAATTATAACGGATGTATTTTTCAACTTATGTTCCAGGGATACTTTTAGACTATTAAATTTTTTCCCATAATGAGTAACGAGTCCCCTGGGGGTAGAAAACACCAGTTCCTGGGTTACGTGGAGAAGGCAGGTAACACTGCGAAGTAACTTTCAGGAATTGATTGTCTCCTTTACACCCATAGATCATAAAAAGGACATTGCCTTTTTATATTAGATCCACGTATTTGAAATTTTTCAAAATATTTACTTCCGGTTTTCTAGCGTCATTGACGCATATATCTTTCTATCTATATCTCTCTATCCAAGTCCATTTCTATCTATCTCTCTGTATCTCTATACCTTATCTATCTATCTATCTATCTATCTATCTATCTATCTATCTATCTATCTATCTATCTGTCTGTCTATCTATCTATCTATTTATTTATATCTATCCTATGTGTCTAACTAGCTAGATCTCTCTCTCCCCTTCTCTCTATATCTTACTTACTCTCTGTTGTTTTCATTCGCTATTTACAATCAGCAACGACAAATTACTGACAGAAAGAATTTCACAATTACTGATGAAAGTAATTTCATTCATAATTTACTGTCAGAAATAACTTCATAAATTTCTCTTCAGTCCGTACATTTCGTTAAATTTGCCCACAAATTTCTTATTTAATTTTGCAACGTTTTGTGATTTTGTTGTTGTTGACGGAACTATTGATAAAAGTTAGTTCATAATTTACTGATAGAAGTAACTTCAAAAATTTCACTTAAATACAATTTCTCTAACAATTTTTTTTATTTACTTTTACAACGGTTTTGTGTTTTTCTGTTGTTAACGGCTTTTTTCTGGTTCCTTCGATACTAGCTCTTTGGTTCACTAAGTGACAAATTTCGCTTGAACCCGTACAAATCTTTATTTTCTGTAAAAATATCTTATTTACATTCAGCCCATGGTATTAAGAAATATAATTTCCGTTACTCATTTATTTTCATTGTTTACTATCTTCTGCAGTCGTATATTTCTGTATACGTATATAACCATGCCTAGAAGGAGAGTGTCACATTTGTCTACAATGTCAAGGTCAGACAAAAGAATGTCTGTTCACTGAAAGAGAGACAGCTATAGAAAGGGAAGCATACTAAGAAACGACAGACTGCGCACTACAAAAACGAAACCGTCTCAAAGTTATGAACAGAGGTATGCACGGTTGACAAGTAATAAGACCTCCACTGCAGAATGAAGAGCAGTTGCAACAGCTCAGAGAAGTAACTTCTATGAAGAAGCTTTCAATTATGATCCAGCAATTTATTATGCACGCGACAATAGAGATTCCATTGGCGCAATGACAACTGATTGCATACATTATAAAGCAAGGAAGTGGCTTAGAGACATACCTGCACTGTGCAGCAGTGGTGGAAAGGTTAAACTCCCTGAAATATCCCAACCTCCACACCCATTGAAGAAACTGATGTCATCAACTGACCAAGATTTCAAGCATTTCCAAAACAAAATTAGACAATACAACGCTGCACTACAGATTACATCATTTGGAGCCACAAGAGATTTGACCAAGCAAGGATTCATACAATTTTTGAAAGATCCAAGGTCAGATTTATCATCGGATTGGCTCTCTACTACCTCTATCATATGAATGACCCAAATTGGCCTTTCATTGTTTATAATCTGTACCTGCTTGTTGGTTACGAAATAAACTAGACAAAACGTGTTTTTGAAATTTTTGAAATACGTATATTTACTTATATATATATATATATATATATATATATATATATATATATATATATATATATATATATATATATATATATATATATATATATATATATATATATATATATATATATATATATATATATGAGTTGAAAACTTTCTTTTAAACTTTTACTTAACGTCTATTTTCCATGTTATTAATGTAGAAAGTTGGTATCTAAGCAACTAGCAGTTGAGACGTGAGTAATCTAGACGGCGTTTTTAAATTCCATCATTCTTTTTAACTCGGAGAACGCCGGGTATTTCCGCTAGTATTTATGTGTGTGTATATATATATATATATATATATATATATATATATATATATATATATATATATATATATATATATATATATATATATATATATAAATATGTAGGAGTGGCTGTGTGGTAAGTAGCTTGCTTACGAATGACATGGTTCCGAGTTCATTCCCACTGCGTGGCACTTTGGGAAAGTGTCTTCTACTATAGCTTCGTGTCGACCAAATCCTTGTGAGTGGATTTGGTAGACGGAAACTGAAAGAAGCCCGTCGTATATATGTATATGTATATATATATATGTGTGTGTTTGTGTTTGTGTGTGTGTTTTTCCCCCAACGACGCTTGACAACCGATGATGGTGTGTTTACGTCCTCGTAAATTAGTGGTTCGGCAAAAGAGACCGATATAATATGTACTAGGCTTACAAAGAATAAGTCCTGGGGTCCATTTGCTCGACTAAAGTAAAAGAATATATATATATATATATATATATAGGGATACTAAAAAAGACAGCAAAGAAAATGCACATTAGATATAAAAAATAAAGGCATTTTAAAGAAAAGCAGAGTTATATACGTACCATTTGATGATTTGAGGTGGAATTATAGAGTATAAAAATCATTATGATGAATCATTATAGAGATTCAAAGTCATAACGGTATCGTCAGAGCTGACCACTGACTTTGAATGAACACCGATTTCCAAACGGTGTTGGGTCTACTAATACCTGAGTGCAAGGATTACATGCAAAGGAGGTAAGTAGTTCTGGAAGTGATGCAATTAATGTATATATATATATATATATATATATATATATATATATATATATATATATATATATATATATATATATATATATATATATATATATATTTATATATATTTATATATATATATATTGTGGGTAGCGGATTTGTTCTTTGTGAAGAGTTGTTCTTCGTCGGTGTGACATTTCCAGTTTGGCCTATATAGTGAATTCCGTACCCTAACCAGGTAATAGCATAGATGAAGTATCCAGATGCAGAGGTGAAATTTGATGTTACCTTGAATATTTCGCCTTGTTTGAAGTGAACCTCTCCACCTTCCAAATGGTTGGGACATGTGCCACAGTTAGGCCGCCCGCACGTTTTCCATTTTGGTTCCGTTGTTAATGGATATAGTCTTGCGCTGGTTAATATTTTTTGCAATGGTTTCGGTTGCATTTTACACTTGATAATTTTGTGTGAGCCTAACATTTTGTTCATTGCTTTATCTCCAGTGAGAATAAGTAGATTTTGGATGATGATGTTGAAGGCCTCATTGTTTCTAGGGTTATGTGTGGACATGTATAGGCGTATTTGTAAATCTGATGAAGTATTTCGGTTAACTTCCCTTAATATTTGCATGTCTATTTCCTTTGCTCGTTTAATCCCATCATTTATTAATGATGTTGGGTAATGTCTCCTGATTAATGTTGATTTAATTTCAAGGAGTCTTCGTTCACATGTATTGGTATCCGAAACTATGGTACAGATTTTTTTCGCTAGATTATAAGGTATATTAATTTTTATGTGTTTGGGGTGCCATGAGTTGAATAATAGGTATTGTTTTGAATCTGTGGGTTTATAGAAGATGTCGGTTTCGATATGGTTATTGACTATTTTAATTAGTATGTCAAGAAAATGAAGTTATTTATTGCTGTGTTCCATAGTGAATTGTATGTTGCTATTGATATTGTTGAGCATTATTTTGAAATTGAGGTGTTTGTCCATGCTATCGTTCAAAAGTATAAAGGAATCACCTAGTACCTCTTCTAGTTCTCCTTTAAATAGCAATGAAATGAGGTTCCATAATTTTGTAGTGAAGATTGGTATATCTTAAGTTCTAGATAACCTATTATAAGTTTCGCAATCACTGGGGCAGTTCGAGCTCCAATTGCAATTCTACATTTTTGTCGATAGGAAACTATATCGAACATGAAATAGTTATTCTGTAGGATAAATTTCAGTGCTCCAATTATGACGATGTGGTTGATGCGTCCTGGGATATCTTCTGGGTATGTTTCTAGCCAGGTGATTGCTCCTATGCTATAATCGTGTGGGATATCGGTGTACAAGTTCACCACATCGAATGATACTAACAGGGTCCCTTCATTTATTGTTTTCACTTCAAACAAGGTGAAATGTTTAAGATAAACTCAAATTTCACCTGTGCGCCTGAAAACGTAAGATATGCCATTACCTGCTTAGGGTGCGTAAATCACAATATAGGCCAAACAGGAATGTCACCCCAACGAAGAACAACTCTTTACAAAGAACGAATCCACTACCCACAATATAGACAGATACAGGTCGGGGAGCACATAGAAAGACGTGCTATAAACCTTAAACCGAACTTCCTAATTTTCCCTTTTTATCAAAGTTCACAGAACACCTCATTACAGCAAACATTAAATAAAAAGGTAACTTTCATTAATAAATATAATCCACAACTCAACATGAACTCATAACTTAATACAGGACATTACTAACCTTACCAAAAACAAAATTCCCACTAATCCATACATCCCATACACCTTTCAAATTCCAGTATTTATATCTACCTTAATTGCATCACTTTCAGAACTGCTTACCTCCCTTCCATGTAATATTTTCACTCAGATACTATTAGACTCAACACCATTTGAAAATCGATGTTCATTTAAAGTCGGTGATCAGCTCTGACGATACCGGTATGACTTTGAATCTCTATAATGATTCATAATAATGATATTTATACTTCCTAATTCCACCTCAAATCATCTAATTGTATGTATATATACCTTTGCTTTTCTTAAAAATGCCTTTATTTTTTATTTTTTATATCTAATGTACATTTTTTGTTTTCTTTTTACTTTTCCCCTATTTATACAACGTATAGTCTTTTTTCTTTGAAAACTATTTCTATCACACACATACACGCACACACACACACACACACATATATACATGTATATATATATATATATATATATATATATATATATATATGCACATATATATGCATATGATATATATACGTATATGCACAGATATAGTATATATAGTATACATAAACAAATACATTTACAAATAAGTATATACATATATATTTATATATCTGTTTCTGGGTGTGTGCGCGCGCGTATGTGTTTGAGTGTGTATTTCACTAGTCTGGTAGACAGATACTCATAGATACATACCTAACAGTATGTGTCCAGATGAAAGCATAGTGTCTTTGTCACTGTAGGTACGTTCATAAATGCTTCAGCGTATATTTTTGCAATTTCGTCGTATCTAACAATAGATTATCTTATATACTGGCTAAAATAGCAATTTGAATAACGGATATAATTTATCACTGTAATCACAGTTATCATAATTCTGCCAGATTCGCATTTAGAATTCAGCACGCAGTTCAATGAAGATATATTTGATGTTTCCAACGTTTTCAGTTCCCGTCTGAATTTCTCTGAATATCTCTGTCATAATTCTTCTCTAAACTATGAATGTATGTATGTAGACACGCACCCACACACACACACACACAAACACACACACACACACACACACATATATATATATATATGGAATTATATGTGTGTGTGTTTGTGTGTGTTTGTGTACATACTTATATGTAGGTGTGTGTGTACATATATATAAATGTATATATACAATATATAAAACATAATATATACACAGTATATATAGAATACCTATTCATGTATATAATATATATATATATATGTGTGTATATGTATAGATATATGTGTGTGTGTGTGTGTGTGAGTGTGTGTGTGTGAGTATGTGTGTAAAGTTCAAATCCGTGGATCAAGTTGTAAGAAGTTAGTAAGGCTGGAGCAGTCTGTAGAAGGTATAAAAAACAACTCTCAGGAACAATAGTGGTTTATTGACATTGAAGGCTGTAAATATTTTCCATATAGAAATTCGATGAGCTGAAAAAGGTTATTTAATAGTTTACGGTTAGCAGCTGGGTTTGCCGTTTACGCGAATAAAAATCCGACTAGAAACTAGCGCATTGCCCTTCGTTTGGGCAATTACTACTTCCGTGAATCTGTTAGCTATGAAACATATGTAGCCTGGATATTTTTATCTGTTTTATATCCTCCATTCCTTAAATCTGAGTATTTATATATGTATATATATATATGTATATATATATATGTATATATATATATATGTATATATATATATATATGTATATATATATATATGTATGTATATATATATATATATATATATATATATATATATATATATATATATATATATATATATATATATATAATAGGACATATAACCCGCTAGAAAGAGCAGCAAAAAACTCTATACCACAAAAAAATAGGAATAATTTCGAAAGAGAATGAAAAATAAAAACATTTTTACCAGTCTATACTCTGTACCATGGTTTCCAGCTATTTAGCAAGATAAAAATATATCTAACTCGAGGGCTTTCGTCAGCAGAGTTCCGGATTCGCGTGTAAACACGAGCCAAGGAAAGAAACTGACTCGAGTTTACAAGCTTAATTTCTCAAAAATTAACCACGCATGTGCGCATTAACTAATCGGCAGTAAATGTAAGACAACTGCCGATTTTCTTTCCGAAATTAGCCATGGTAAATTAAATTTCTAAAATTTCTTTTGGACCCCTATCATTAATAATGATATTATATTTTTTGGCTAATTTCTGAAAGAAAATCGGCATTTGTCTTACATTTACTGCCGATTAGTTAATGCGCACATGCGTGGTTAATTTTTGAGAAGTTAAGCTTGTAAACTCGAGTCAGTTTCTTTCCTTGGCTCGTGTTTACACGCTAATCCGGAACTCTGCTGACGAAAGCCCTCGAGTTAGATATATTTTTATCTTGCTAAATAGCTGGAAACCATGGTACAGAGTATAGACTGGTAAAAATGTTTTTATTTTTCATTCTCTTTCGAAATTATCCCTATTTTTTGTGGTATAGAGTTTTTTGCTGCTCTTTCTAGTGGGTTAGATGTCCTATTATAGGCATCTCTATATTTTGAATAAATAATATATATATAGTATATTGACTAATTTTTTATTCTCGCTGGACCACTGATGGTAAATTAAATTTCTAAAATTTCTTTTGCTGCCCTATGATTAATAATGATATATATATATATATATATATATATATATATATATATATATATATATATATATATACATATGTCTCTCTCTCCCTCTCTCTCTCTCTCTCTCTCTCTCTCTCTCTCTCTCTCTCTCTCTCTCTGTATATATATATATATATATATATATATATTTATATATATATATATATATATATATATATATGTATATATATATATGTATATACATATATATATATATATATAGATATATATATGCATACACACACTCACACACACACACACACACACACACACACACACACACACACACACACATATATATATATATATATATATATATATATATATATTCGTTTTTTAAGATTTTTTATCTGAAATCGTGTGTTGAAACAGATAATATTGTATTTGGGGCGGGTCATGTTGTCAGTTTAGCCAATAAAAACACACGCACTATATATTTGGTGTTAATTTGCTTCAGCTTTATTTTCCATTAATCGTATTTCGGCCAGAGTTCTTTCGTCACACGTCTGTGACCTCATTAGTGGTCCTTTGCTTTCTTCTTTGTTATTTGTGTCTTTCCTTACGATCAGCCATTTTGTATTTTGTATTCCTATTGTATGTGTTTTTATTTGCGCGTGCGTATCCCCCTATGTGTGTGGATGTTTAGTAAGTGCATGTGTGTGTATGGGGAGTGCCTGTATTATCTGTATCCCCTGTTTATACACGTTCGCTTAATTTGTTTTCATTTATTTGTTCATGTGTTTATACCTACTTATTATTTTTTCTATTCTTTCTTTGTTTGCTTGTATTTAATTTAATTTAATTTTGTTAACGCGTATAGTTATTTAATTCCATTTGTTTATCTATGTATTGTATTATATTTTATTCAAATTGCTATCAGTTTATGGGGATTTTATTCTGCTATATGTTGTGGTGTGTTGAGTGTGTGCGCTAGTGCTCAATTCCAGTTTCCTATTCAGGCTATGTTTATCTTCTATTACGTCTGTAAGCTTCTGTAATTTGTCTCAGCGTTGCGTCTGTTCTATGCGTGGACAAGATTTTAACTTCTATGTTGTTGAGTGAGCGCCCGTGTTCCTGCTCGGCGTGCTGGTACAGAACTGATGAGCTCTCTCTTCCTTAAGTTCCCTCCAATGTCCATTTACCCGCTCTCCTATGCTCCGTGCCGTTTCCCGTACGTACGTCGTTGTCTTGTTACTGCATCGTCCCTCTGTACATCGTATACTATAGACTACATTTCTGGCATTACAGTTTGTTTAATAACTGAAATAATAGAAACCGTTAAGGAATAGGGACGTGAAATTTGAGTTGGTAACTTATGAGCTCTCTGGTGTAATCCAGATCTGGCCTACCAAATCGGATGGGCGGAAACATTCAGAATTGTTGACGATAAACAATGAAACTGTACTTCATTTGATTGGTAACTCTTGAGTTTGCTTCATTGGATTCTATAAACTCTACATAGTATATAATCAAGATATCATTAACAAGAATGGAAAATTATATGTCTTTAAAGTTTATTAAATCAAATTTCAATCCAACACGAGTTTCTGGTCGATAATTGTTCTAATATCCCTTAATGTAATAGTTAAGTGTATTTAGTTGATTTAAATTAAATTGGAGTACTGATCCAAAGGTTGCCATTCCTATGCAGATTTGTTCAAGGTGTTACCCAAGTGTGTGGATGAAGTGAACAAATAATACATTCTTAAAGTAAATTCTATGTGAGAGAACATAAAATATCAAGGTAGAGGACAATTGATATGACTGTGGTTCTGCTGTCACTTAAACGTAGAATGACCCATATTAGATATTACAGGAATGTTATATTTAGCAGTAGACAGAACTTAATTAGGTCCTGATGCATTCACACCTTTGACCGTTAACAATGAAGATAATATAATAGAATAAATGTTAAATGGACGGATTGAAAATGGATTGAAAGTGGTATTAAATATTGTTGCATTTGGGTAATTTGACTAGCCCAGACTTTAGCGCTCAGCCACAAATATAACTAGCTAATGTTTCGTTGCATTATAAGCTTTACACACACACACATACACACACACACACACACACACACGCACACACATACACATACACACGCACCCTCCTTCACACACACGCATATTAATGTGTATATCTATACTTGTGAGTAGTGGTGTCTGTGCCTGTGTACTTATACGTATCTGCATATATATATATATATATATATATATATATATATATATATATATATATATATATATATATATATATATATATATATATATATATATTATAAGATCTGGTAATTAGTCATATATTAATATATTAATTAATATCGATTAATTATCAGGGGGCCAGACGTTTTTGGTATGCTGCTATATTTCATGTTGAGAACTTTTTAGGTCTTAATAGACACAAGATGTGATCTATTTCTAGCGCATTAATTGTCCACGTTAGTGGTCGACGTTATTTTTTAAAATATATATATATATATATAGACGCACATATATATACATATGCACACAGAATTTCTATGTAAACACACACACACACACACACACACACACACACACACACACACACACGCACATATATATATATATATTTATATACACACATACACACATAGTATGTGAACACACACATACACACACGAACACGCAGCAGGAGTGTCTATCAGTAGTAGCAGTTGGGATAAGAGTTGTTATTATTAGTAATTCTTTTCTATTCTAGGCACAAGGCCCGAAATTTTGCTGGAGGGGGCTAGTCGATTAGATCGGCCCCAGAAGGCAATTGGTACTTAATTTATCGACCTCAAAATGATGAAAGGCAAAGTCGACCTCGGCGGAATTTGAACTCAGAACGTAAAGACGGTCGAAATACTGCTAAGCATTTCGCCCGGCGTGCTAATGTTTCTTCCAGCTCGCCGCCTTGAAAGCACCAGCGAGTTTGCTAGTGGCTGTTGTAATTGGGGTAGATTTGGCCTCTGTAGTAACAGTAGAAATAGTGCTATTGTTAACAAAATTTCGAGAAGGTTTTGCTGTATGTGCCTCCTTTCACTCGCACGGTTACTTAAATGTGGTTCGTATTTGGTTATCAAGGTGGTTTGTTTTGTCATGATACGATATAGTTCTTAAATTGATATAAGGGTAAATCGGAAAATTCCGTTGTTTCTTACCTACACAGTTGTCTAAATTATCTTACCTACACAATCGTCTAAATGATCGTATTTATCTGTATTTCCATTTTTTTTAATGTATGCAGAAACGTGCGTAGTCTTGAAGGTTTTCCTATTAATCCTACGTAATTCTATTTACATCTTGAGCAAGTAATTACATAGATTAAATCTTCAGGGGTAAAGGTGAGACTATTCTTTTTTATTTTAAAATATTGTCCTTGCTTAGAACGGAGAACCGCTCTTTCTCTCCAACTGAAACTTATACAACCTTTGTATCTTCCACATTTTCTAGAATTAGTTCTGTCGTTATTGTGTGAAGATTGACTTTTATTAATATTGTTCCGTTAACTATGAGTCTCCTTTCCTCATTATACACGATTCCTCTCTCTCTCTCTTCATATATATATATATATATATATATATATATATATATATATATATATATATATATATATATATATATATATATATATATATACATATATATGTATATATATATATATATGTATTATTTTTGTCGTTTTTATTCTTTTCTTTCTTTGTTCCTCTCATTTTCTCTTCCTGTCTTCATTTTCACCTATCTCCTCTTTCTACTCATACACATCTCTCCCCACTCCACCCCATCTATCCACAAATACTACCAAGATATTCTAAAATCTTCATTCACACATAAAATACCTTGGAATGACCAACACAGAATCCACGGCTCCATATTTTGAAATGCCTAAACGTGAACTACTATTGGAACTTACGAGCCATATACAGGAAATTCGAATAATGGAATTGCAACTACAATATTTTATGTTTTATTTCTACATTCATTCTCTTATTTCCTTCTATATTTCTTATCTCTTCCTTTTCCATAATAATTCATTATAACGAACTAAAATATTTTCTTCTATTTAACTAGCTCACATGGTCTCTGATGAAGTGATATCCATATTATCCCAGAAACCTCTGTAAGATTATATCTATATCTCTTTATAAATGTCCTGAAAACTCCTCACAGCCTTGGCTTTCTTATCTCATTTCCTCTTATATATATATATATATATATATATATATATATATATATATATATATATATATGTGAAATTAGTTTTAATCCATCATCTGGTTACTTAATCAATTATCATTATTTCAACTAAAGCTACGGAGTTTTTGAAGTAGATCCAACAGTAGTATACCCCAACCGCTGATGACATCCGGTAGCCCAATCTGTGCCAGCACTCTCCCCAACACTTCAACACGCTAATCTACATAGACCTATTAATACAAAATATTACACACACACATATATACATATATAAAATGAATGGTATTTATACGTATAGGTATGTCTATGGGTTTGTGCGTGTATGTGTAGCGTGTGTTAATCCGTGGGAAATATTTCCTTTGGAAATGATGTGGCATTAGAGAAGAGGAAATAAAAAGAATGAAACAAAATAATTCCTAACATGGAAAATTTTCAAGTCTTAAAATGTTTATTTAAAATGGACGCAGGCGGGAGAAGAATACCAACGGCGAGACAAAAAATAGAAAAATATGGAAAAGAAAACATACCAAAATGGAAGAAGAAGAAGAAGAAGAAGAAGAAGAAGAAGAAGAAGAAGAAGAAGAAGAAGAAGAAGAAGAAGAAGAAGAAGAAGAAGAAGAAGAAGAAGAAGAAGAAGAAGAAGAAGAAGAAGAAGAAGAAGAAGAAGAAGAAGAAGAAGAAGGGAGGAAAAGAGGTAAAAGGTGTTGTATGAGGCCACAGGCACCAAATTCTGAAATTAGGCACTATAGAAATTCCATTAATATTATATGAAAATATGTATTTTTATTGTGAATGGAAGCTAGACATCGAAAGAAGTGGAAGAGAGTGGGAGGCAAGAAGTAGGTTGGTAACGTTGCAAGTAAATAAAGTTTTAAAAAACGTATTTTGAAAAAATCGAATAAAATTCCCACGGATAGATTGAAAACTACAGTGGTGGTAATAATAATAATAATAATAATGATTAATAATAATAATAATAGACACAACTGATAAACAAAACTGTACTTAGAGACTGCAAGAGGAGGAAAAGAGGAGGAAAAGATTTTGGAAATTGATAAATTGATGGAGAATTAAATGCCAGAAAAATTAAAGGCAGAGTACTTGCGCAGACTTTGACTGATCCTTAAGTCGAAATTAAATGGATGGAATAAGATTGAAGTTATCAAAACCTGGCCGGTTTCACTCCTTAGATATGGAGCAGGGGTAATCGCATGGACAATAGACGGACTAAACAGTTTAAACAGAAGGACAAGGAAATTGCTAACTAGATATGGGACACTACACCGAAAAAGTGACACAGGCAGAGTTTATGTACCAAGAAAAATAGTGGGAAGAGGACTTATTAGATGCGAACACAGCATTAGAGTAGAGGAAAGCAACATACCATGGTATGTAATAAGTGCCACAGTACCGCTATTATATATGGGTAAAGCAAAGAATGCATGGACAATTTCATAGGGATGTTGAAGATAAGACAGACAGAGAAAAAAGATGGCTGTAGATGACTAAAAGTGATTTAAAACCGGAATCGGAGGCTTTAATTTGTGCTGCCCAAGAGCAAGTACTAATTACTAACTAGATAAAATACAGAATAGACAACACATCAGAAAGTGATAAGTGCAGAATCTATGGACAAAACGGTGAAACCGTATGCATATTACCAGCCAATGTACGCCAATAGTCCAGAATGAATACAAGAGACGCCACGAAATAGAGCAAGGCTTATCTATTGGACACTTTGCAACATGAATGGACTTGACAGAGCAAAAAATTGGCACAACCACAAACTCGAAGGTATCATCGAAAACGTTGATGCAAAGATCCTGTGGAATTTTATGATTCAGTGCGACCATGAGATAGAGAATAGGAAGCCAGACGTAGTCTTACTTTTGAAAGAAAGCAAACTATGCTAGATCATAGATATATCATGCCCAGCTGACAACAAGGTATGCGATAAGGAAGACAGAAAAGTCGATAGATATGACAGGCTAGCTTGGGATGTTAAGCAGTGGTGGTCGGTGAAAAGGCGGTAGTAGTACCAATAATTATCGGAGCCCTGGGAACAGTGAGTAAAAATCTCGAGAAGTACATGGAACAAATAGGGGCTGCAAAATGTGTGGAGGACTTGCAGAAAACAGCACTGCTTGGAACCGCTCGAATACTTCGGAAGGTGCTCGAAAAATAAGATGTGTCACCTTAGTTCGCTGGTGGTGAACAGCTGACACCGTAGTACATCTCTATAAATGGAACGAATCACGGAACCCCATTAATCCCAGGTCATTCTAACCACCGCAATCCCAAGCTCTCACCTCACTGTGGTTCCTTAAACTACGGCGCATGATTAATATAGGTCCACACAACCTAACAATTTACACTATAATCGCTGGCCATTGTACAAATTCGATGTAGGCTCAGAGCTCTCGTTCCTTTACAAATAGAACTTAAAATAATAGTTGAAGGTATGATCAAAGAAAGAAATATCTGCAGTTCCCTCGATTTATGCGAATCTCGGACAGTCGTGCCTGGTGGCAATTCCGTATCTATGCAGCATCTGACAGTGTTTCTCGATCGTACATTCAGGCCAGTGATTTCTGGCACTTACCCATAATTGTTCCGGCTTTGAATCCTCCGACACAGACCAGTGATTTTGTCTTCGATGAGAAGTTTGTGGATCTTTATCACCGCTACTAGATCAATATATAAATTACAGATGTAAAACAGCTGATAGAGAGCGGTGGACATTTGATAACATTGAAGGTGCCCAATCTTGATATTCACTCGACCCAGACCTGCAGCTCTTTCACAGAAGTGAGCTGCGGAAAAAAAACATATCTTCCAGAGAGCGACTACACCTCTTCACTGTCCAGGAAAATCTCTAGGTAACGTAGCTTCAGCACGCATCTGCGCATCAGAGCAAAGACATGCTAAGCTCGCATTTCAGAGGATTCTGTCAACAGATTGACCATCTTTCTAGCAATATACATTCTATCTACATGAAGCGGTAACGTAAAGGTTTCAGTATGGTTACAAAACCCGTCGGTCAAGTGGTAAGAGATTACGGAGGTAATGTAGGCATTTACCACGTCTGACTGACCGAAAATCGTCTCCATAACCTTCTTATATCAACACTACCTTTATGTTTTTGTCTCGTGCTAACAGTAACTGTACTAAATGTACCATCACTAACACTATCTCAATTATTTGCTCGTGGAATAGTTGATCCGAAAAGACATATAAGAACAGCCATCATATATCATTTGGTAGGATCGACTTAGAAATGTTCAGATCCCATCATTATATAATGGTGATAGAGAGCAAGAGAATGTTCTGGAGAGCGGAAAGAGTTGGACAGTCTGGTCAAGGCTCCTAGTTATGTCTTATGTCTTACAATGGTGCATCCTATCTACAATAACGCTTTACTTACAACTCTGTATCTGAGCGGGGCTGAAATAATTAAAACTTTTGTTTGCTAACTAAAAATACTAACTTATTAATTTATTATTTTACGATGACAATAAGGCTCCGAGCTAGACGAAACGTTTGAATGCCAGACAAATATATTAGCGGCTTTTCTTCCGCCATTCCGTTCTGAAATGAAACGTCTTTGTGTTCTAGTTTGCCATTCATCCTTTCAGAGACGATTAAATAAATTCCACTTGAAGACAAATGCCGATGTAATCGACTAGTCCCCTCCCAAAACTTTCAGTTCTTCGGCCTATAGTAGAAAGGATTATATAATGATGGGAACAGAACAAATTTTGGTTAAGTATTGTAAATTGTGAGATATGGCAGCAGCTTGTCTTAAACATTGGCACTTAGCAAGTTAACACATCTCACTCTAGGTGTAAAAAATGGAACAAACAGAGCAATCTGTTAAAGTGTTTTACGTATGTTTCCCAAACGAGCGACGGTATTCAACTTCCATTACAATTACATATACTTATAACTGAATATCATTGCGTTGAAAAGTCCATAAATGACTATACATGCATGGATACACACATGCATTCATAAGCATATTTTGTACACACTCAATATATGTATATGTCACTGCATAAACCTGATTATTGCGTAACGCATGAAAGTACTAATTCATCTGAATATTGTAAAATTGTAAAAAATGCAAATAATAAAACATGAAAATCAGATTTATTTGGAATTTCATTGATTAATATATTCTATTCACAATCATACAAACTTGTATCTCTCCCTCTCTCTCTCTCTATCTCTCTCTCTCTCTCTCTCTCTCTCTCTCTCTCTCTCTCTCTCTCTCCCTATATATATATACACATGTGTGTGTGTGCATTCGAATCAGTTTGTGTGTTTGTGTGTAAAACATAAGATAGGTAAAATAGATTTATACATTTAACCATTTGAATTCCTTAGGATTATGGTAACTGAGAGTTGAGTCTTTGGATTAAGCATGATGGCGTGGTGATCAGCTGAGCTAGCGTTCGTTATTTGCATTTATTTGTGAGACTATGACGCGCAATAATGCTATCTATTATCACTACATGAAAATGCTACGAAACGGTCGTGATCTTAATGATATCAAGTGGTTGAATATATATACATGTATTATATTATATTTATTATATTATATTTATCTTATGATATTTACTTTACTTTATATTATACTCATTTATTGTGCTTTTAATTATTAATTTTTCTATATGTGATAGTGGATTTTCATCGATGAGTTCTTGAAAATTGGTTATTTTCCCTAAAACTATATATTATATATATATATATATATATATATATATATATATATATATATATATATATATATATATATATATGTATGTATGTATGTATGTATGTATGTATGTATGTATATAAATTTATATCTCTCTACATTTTATATACTACTCACAAAGCAATTTCAATGATTGGATCTTCTAGATTTCAGCTGCATGGGCGCTCTGCATTACACATTTTTTGCACTGTGGCGTAGTCTTTAAGATGATCAAAAAGGCGTATTTTATCCAACGAGAGATAAATATGATTTAACATAGACGGAATCTAAATACAGACTACAATTATCTTTATGCTTCTGATAATACAATAGCTGGAATAATTTGCATACATGAACACCATATTCCTTCACCCAGACACCTGCACAAATTGGGTTTAAATGAAAAATATCCTCGATGCCATTAAGGAGAATGGTAAACTCGCAGTTTCGTTCCATGTTCGGGCGACTATACTTGAATTCTGCTTTAAACACTCATCAAATGATCAGTTGAAAACTAGAGACATACTGGGGAAAAATGTTCGAATAGCATCTCACCGAGATTTATCAATTCATATTTTTTGGCATAGAGGGCTGGAAATAAAGTGAATGTAGTTTCGGTTCATTCTCTTCCTATGAAACAATTGTTGAATGTAGTTTTTAATTCAATCTCGATCATATCGATACTAACAAGAGAGGAATACAAAAAGTACATTTATTAATTCTATAGCCATTTAGAAAATGGTTAACGACTCATTAAAATCGTCTGAATAATTCTTTACTTTCCTCGTATTATTTATGTGTTTGCGACTATGTGCTTGTACGCTTGTTTGCGTTTATCGCTACTGTTTAGATAATAAATCTTGGAAACAAATCCATGATCTTGTCTACTGTAATCAGCAACCGACGTCAAGAGTATTAATCTAAGAACAAAAAAAAAAAACAAAAAAACATGATGTAGTGATATGGAATAAATCAACTGCAGACTTACATCTATTTATGTATTCATTTGTTTATTATTTATCTCAATTATTCACCGATTCGCAGATCATATATAACTAACAATGGAACGTAATTAGAAATGATGTAGCCATTAAAACATTGACTGGGCTGCAAATGTTTCGCATATTTTCCTATTGTAATACAAGTACCGACACGCAGACTATGCAACAATCACGTTACTAATATAAAGTATAACTGAGTCCAGCACATCTGAGTATAAATAAGTGAACTGAGTTTATAACAGAAAAGCATTTGCGGCCCTTGGTGAACTGCGGCTTAGCATTAGCTGAGCTTTCTGTTTACTTTCATAGTCGAGCTGAGACACCGATACCTACCTACCTACCTACCTACCTACCTACTTGCACACACACACACACACACACACATATATATATATATATATATATATATATATATATATATATATATATATATATATATATATATATATATATATATTAATGGAGCAAAACGTACTCAGATTGCATAGACTCATAGAATTAGAGGGACAGCTGCTCCTGGGACTCGGAGTTGCTTCATAATGTTAGGAGATATATTTGACGAAAACTTTCCAACCAGTAATGGGAAGAAAACATTTAAAAAATACCAGCCATCTTCTTCAAAGTTGAAATATTTGTATTTAACGTATCAGATTATAATGCAGGGAATTTTAAAGGCAGAATTGGTGTAGCGGAAGGCAAGCAATATATATTGTACATATATAAAGGATGTTTATTTTTTTTATAGTACATACAAAGGATGATTTTCTGTATATTTAGCAGAGCTGAACATTTGATGTAGCCATGATTTTCCGTTGATTTGAAGAATTAGCCTTCGGTATCATCATTGAATTGTAAATGCACGATACTATTGCGCAATGTGTAACATACATATTGGTGCAGATGGCTAAAACAATTTAATTTATCATACACTAAAATTTTGTATTACATGGTGAATGTTGCGAAACGGTCGTCGTCTTAGGCTTATCAACAGGTGAAATACATGTATTAATCACTCATACCACCTGACATTTTATGATCTATGTACACTCTATGAATTAATTTCAACGACTGAATTTTCTAGATTTTAGCTGCATAGGATTCTACATCACACTAATTATACTGTAGGCGGCTTCATTAGAGGAACTTATTTATGATTCACACAGGATTCCATGAACTCATAATTTGCACTACAAATACATGCATACACGTTTGTATATGTATGCTTGTATGTATGTATGTATGTATGTATGAATGAATGTATATATATATATATATATATATATATATATATATATATATATATATATATATATATATATATATATGGATAGGCATGTATATGTATTACAGACATATATATTATATAATTATATACATACACACATATTCATGCACGCACGCACATTCATACAGCGAAATGTAAGAGGAGTCTCGATCGTCATCGTGTCAGATATATCTGCATGTTGCTTTCAGCAGAGTCGTGTCATGTTCTCTCTTCGAGAATCATAGAAATAAATATCTTTAGAGATGATGATCGTGACAGTCAAGTATGTGAATGATATTCCTAGCGGAATAAATTCTCGCTCAAAGGAGATAATGAGCAATAGTTCTAATATGTATGTGTGAATATGTTTTTATAGTCATACATATAAGCAATGTTTCAATAAAGTGGATTTTGCATGTATGAGCATAGGCAGGTAATGGTGTAAATAACATTAAAACAGTTGGAATAGCTGTCACTTGCAATTGGATTTCGAAAATAGCAAACGCATGATCTTTCTATAAATACGAGCAAAGATTATTGTGCAATTATTTGCCTTCATGCTTCTCACAGATTTCTCTGCTGATCCTCAAAGATGTGACTTTGAGTTAGAGAGAGGTGTACCCTCGTATTTTACTGAGCAGAAAATCCCGGAAGGACGAAAAGTAAAGGTGATTTCTGCCTCATTATTCGGGCCCTTTTCTTAATGCCCCTGAAAAATACTGCAATTTGCAGCGAAAACTTAACGATTTACTGCCATATACGTGTTGTTGTGTGGTGTAATGTGTGTCTGTGTAATCTCCCTCACCATTCTCTCTTTCTAGGCCCAGTATACTATGTCTTATATAATGAGTTTTTGGCCCTTTGGACGCAATACATCACAACACACACATACACACGCATACATAGATAGCCTAATGATTGCTGTTCTTCCATCATAAGTCTTGTGTGTTGCGTGAGTGTACGTGAGTGTTTTTGTCTTACTTAGTATAACCGCACTGATTTCGAAAATCCTAAATGACGTTTTTTGTGTTGTCGTCAATGCCAGCCTGTCTCCTTCTTAGTTGAAGAGGATACGTTTTTCTACTACTTCCTTCTCTCTCTCCAAATTCTCGCCGTTTTACCACCATTTTCCCAATACACTATATATGACGAATGTTTATTCGATTACGACTGTTAGAAGACATGAAATCTCTCTAAGTTGTTCATGAAAACTACCATTGTATTTTAATGCTCGCACTCAACCTCTATTGATCACTACATTTTCACCGTTGACTTTATATACTATGGGATAAACAGATTTGATCAGTGTCCGCTTATGATTCTATTCAGGAGAGTTTATTTACTTGAAATGAGAAACCTTTGCATTACTCTTTCTATTTCGCAAGTCTGCTACCCAGCAGGCATTTGAACATTTCGCAACTAATGTAGAGTTTAGAAATGTTGTTTATAATTCCTGATTTAATGCTTAACTTTGAATGTTTCCTTCTTGTAAAATTCAGATGTACCAGTCCAAAGATATGAATAAGTTAAGATCCAGGTTCGGTGATTATGCGAATAAGGAGCCCAACGTAGGTCATATATCACCATGTGTATATATAAAAAACAAACTCTGTGTCGGGCCAATCACCATAATAATAACCATAACAACCTATTCGACATAACTATGGGATCATCTGATTCAGCTGAGGTCACTGACTTAGTTGGACTATATATACTTCACCAGCTCCATATACATTTCCTTAACATCAAGGGAGACCTATACAGAGATACGCTTTATTAGTTACCAAAAGCATACATAAATCTTCCTTACAAAGAACTAGAAATGATCTACATAAATTCTTCTCTAACCTTAACCTATCTATCACATTCGAAAACGCTCACAAAACTGCTAACTTTCTTGACGTAACTCTAAACTTATCAACCTCCCAATACTTCCCTTACCACAAACCTAACTAATATCGTAAATACCTTATAACATTCACTCCAATCACCACAAATCCACTTTCGATAACATAATCAAGGCCATCTCAACCCGCATATCCGACCTCTCTTCCACTCAGGAAATTTTCCATAATCACGCACCATATTACAATCAGGCACGCGCCGCAAATGGCGTTTCCCCAAAAATAGAATGCATAACACCAGGCTCCAACAATATATATCTCAAATCACATCTCAAACACGCACCAACCATCACAATCGCAACCAACCACACACTCCTCGATGGAACCCTTGAATGTGTTACACCTAGGCAATACATACATACATACATACATACATATATACATATACATATATGTATGTATGTATGTATGTATGTATGTATGTATGTATGCAAATATCACGTTATACGAGCGGTACAAACGCAGCTTCTTCGTAACTATTTCTCTATATCTGTTATTGCCATGTGATATACTTGAGTATTAAGTTTAGAAAGTTTCATGCTATATTAGATTTAACGTCCAGTGAAAAAAGTGTGAAACATATGAACTCTTTTGTTTTAGAAAATGAATTGTAAGGTCATTAGGCGTTTATCTCTTTGAAGTGTTTATTGGAGAAGTACTATTGTAGTAAGGGCGTGCCTTATCAGGTATTAACATATTATTGGAAGACAGAGTGGATATTCTTCTGTTAATATTGCCTACGAATTTCTAAAATATTGTTAGTTGCCGATAGTGGTATTGTCCTTCATCAATATAATAAAATTAATTTGTAGTGGGTTTGCTAAACGGTTAATATGATCAAGTTGTTACACCGTGTGTAACATGAAGAAAGTAAAGCGAAGTAAAATTCGCGGATATAATTAATTTAATGATGAAAGTAATAAGCGTGTGAATGAATCGTTTAGACACATACCTTCACATATATACGTAAACACATAAATGCATACAGGCGTACACTACAGATATTCACAGATATGTGTGTATGTGATATTTGTATGGGCGTATGTATCTGTGAATGTATGCATGTATCTAAGTAATTGTTTGTGCATATATATAAATGTATTTTTTTATTATGTGAGAGAGCAGTGCATGCCATCAAAGTGATACTGGGGTAAAATATACGAAACCCAGTATACACATCATGACGAACCGTCTGATATTATTATTATTATTATTATTATTATTATTATTATTATTATTATTATTATTATTATTATTATTATTATTATTGTTGTTGTTCAGTAGTTTTATTTTTATAACGTGCTTTCACTTCACTACCGAGCGCAGCTCTGTGCGCCTTGGGTATGTGCTGTGGTTTGCTCTGATGCTCTTATGTTTACTGTATTGAAAGGGTTTTGCGTAGAATGTGTGCAGTACACAGTAGTGCAATTTTCTGTATGTTATATATATTTGTAAGTCCTGGTGTTTTTTTTATGTATTTGTCTGAATATTTCTTTATTATACCTAAGGCACCCACTATGATAAGAATTGTTTCTGTTTTTAGATTCCACATTCGAGTTATCTCTATTTCCAGGTCTTTGTATTTTGAAAGTTTTTCCATTTCTTTTAGAGAAACGTTGTCATCTGCTGGTATTGATACATCAATTAGAAAGCATTTTTTTTCTTCATGATATTATTATTATTATTACTAGTATTATTATTATTATTATCATCATTATTATCATCATCATTATTATTATTATTATTATTATTATTATTATTATTATTATTATTATTATTATTATTGTTATTATCATCATCATCATCATCATCCTTATTATCATTATTATTATTGTTATTATTACTATTATTATTATAATTTTTATTATTAAATAATAACAACAATAATATAAGTGATCAGCAAACGTTAACGCAAATCTATAAAATTATAATTATCAATCATAATTGAGGGTACACGAAGTGCCTGCCGTGCTAGAAATAAGAGTCATAAAATACACCAATAAGCCACCATTTCACTGAAAGAACAATAGGTTGGCGAAAATCGAGGCGACGAGCAAAATTTAACTTACCAATGCGGCTGAAAGTCGCAAATGAGTGTCACAGAAAGTCCTATATCACGTGATTTCAAACTTTCTGATATTTCCCTTAGTTCTCATCAGTAGTTCTCGCTGATAGTCATGGGTGGAATTTATATTCGCTTAGTCATGTCTGTATCAAAATCGCTGAATGTCCAGCTCTAAATTCAAAAGATATCGGTGAATAACCATACATAAATAAATAACGATATTATTATTAATAATAAATAATATCAACAATAATATAAGTGGCCAACAAGCATTATATATATACGAGGTGTATTCAAAAAAATATTGAACGTTTGTGTATAAAAAGAAAACAATTTTGTACGTACCACGAATTTTATATAACTTCAAAATTCTCCACTTGGGTGTTCACAGCTGTGCTGTCGCTCTTATCAAAATTTCCCCCCGTGACTCAGCTTTCCTTTGGGTGTGGTTTTCAGATTGTGAAAAGGTCAGCAGTCGAACGCTGCCAAGTCAGAGGGTACGAGATCTATCGAAGAAGTTGTGTGCTGTTCTTGACGAGGAAAGCTTGGATTATGTGTGCAGAATTAGAGGGAGTATTTTTTTGTTGAAGTTGCCAATTCGTCGCCGCCTTACCTCCGGCCATTTTCAACACAGCTTCACGAACGTGACGTATAACCTCCAGGTAATATTCGTTATTAATATTGTTTGGTATTGCGGGGGCATATTACCGATGTTCAGTACTACGAAAGTCAATGAAACTGGTCAAAATGTTCTTCACATCGCAGTGAATTTGTCATGCATTTTGGTAGCTTATTGATCTGGGATGCTCACATTAGTAGGACTGGAACTTGGCGTAACCATAAACCCATGTCTCATCTCCTGGGACAATGGGCTTTATAAAATCTAGGCTGTTGTTTGTTCAGTTCAGCATGCTCTGAGCGATTTCCATGCAGAGTTGCTTCTGCTGCTCAACCTTCTCATTTCTTCGACATTTTGTCGTGCACAAATCTTACGTTAAAATGGAAGGTATAGATCCTGTGCATGTTTCCAGTGCGTGAGTAATTTCCTGGTTTGTCACACGACGGTCTTCCATGACTATTCGCCGAACCTTTGTAATCGGCTCCTTGTTTCGACTCGTGGATGGCCTGCCTCAGTGTACCTCACGTTCCACTGAAGTGTGATCATTTCTGAAGTGGTTACACCACTCCTTGATCTAATTTTTGCTCCCGGCATCATCACGATAGATGGTTTGAGCTTCTATACCACCAAACGTTTCGCAAAACTTGATAAAATATCTCTGCTCGATGTCTTCGGTCATCCTGCCTGAAAACGAAAAATAGGTGAGTGCGCACTACAGGTCTGTACTCTAGACATAACAGCCTAGAACTGACGCAGTGTACCAGAACAAAGATTCTCTCACATGCTCAGGAAGAGTGGTATCACTCTCCATCCGAAGGATTTTGCCCATGCGGTATTAGTTTTGACTGGAAAAAAATAAAGTCGGATAGATACCTTTTTGAACATATTTAATACAAGTAATGTTTTAAGTACAGGTTGGATTGAATCCACTATCCAGGCTTGCAATGTGGTTTAAGAATGCCTCAATATCTGCATCTATACGATTAATATTACACATTTCATATGATGTCACGTGTGTATGAAGGCATTTATAACTATGTAGTAGAATGTCTTATGTTTCAGGTTTTATTTCTAACATCCTCTTGAAATTTAACTTGAAATAACTTTTAATTTCCTCAGGTAATTTTCGAAAATGCTGCCTAGCACATTAAGACAATTATTATATACATGACTAGAGATATATTACGGTAGATATGTACGTATGTATGCGAAAATAGGTAAACATATGTTTATGCACGTGCATTAGCACGCAGACTCTTTCTGACACAAAAGGATATTGAATTATCTATGCAATACTTTTTAGTGGCAAAGTACACACAATAAATCAACTGACAAATACAATACACAAAAATGAATGATAAAAGTAAGAAACCTTTAACCGTTAACCAATTTCAAATCTGGGGATGATGATTTTACAAGTTACACCGAAATTCCTATGTGGCTCTGCGGTGTGAAATGAAAGCGCGATATCTAACACGTAACCTGTCATTTCATTCAGAAGGCGAGACCGGGAATATCTTGGAAGTTTAAAGGAATTAAGAACTGTATTGTTCAAAACGACTAATAAGCAGATAGGAGACAACTTTTTGCGGTTGTGACTTCGTTATAAGAGATTAGAAAGAATATGTTACATACACACAGGCACGCAACACATACATATATGCAGAGAGAGAGGGGGAAGAGAGGGAGGAAAAGAGGTAGAGACGGGAGAGATAATGAGAGACAGAAAGTGACATGGAAAAATAAAGCCTATTCCCTCTATACATATACATATATATATATATGTATATATATATATATATATATATATATATATATATATATATATATATATATATATATATATATATATATATATATATATATATATATATATATATATATATATATATATATATATATATATATATATATGATTGAAAACATTGGAGTTAACAAGATGGAGTACTGTTGGAGATTTATTTTTTTTAATTACTACAAATGTTTCCACGCAACGTAGTTCTCCAAGCTAACTTAACTTTATGAGGTGAGACACCCTTCGGTCATGAATGGCCATGGGATTGCACCTAGAAAGTTACCCTCCGAGGCACAAGTCCGGGCAAGGTTGTTTTATGGAAGACCAGCAGTCGCCTGTGCATACCACCCACCGATGTTATCCAAGGAAAAGGCGAAGGCTGATAGAGCTTGTCACCACTGACGTCGCAACTCATTTCTACAGCTGAGTGAACTGAAGCAACGTGAAATAAATTGTCTCCCTCAAGAGCACAGCTCGCAGTCCGTTCCGGGAATAGAACTCGCAACCTCACGATCATAAGCGCAACGCTCTAAACACTGAGCCATGCATTGCGATGCATCACAAGAAATGCACATTATATATTAACACGTGCAAACACGCACACTCAGACATAAATATAAACAAATAGGCATGTATGTATATGCATGTATATCTTAATAGGCGAGGTTAATATTTGCAAGATATATAAGTCTCTAAACTTGGAACCCAACAGTTGACTCCCAACATTTCACTATTCTGATGCTGTCCATCTCGTCTATCATGTATCCATTTTACGCAAGGGAAGAGACGAGAGGAAGAAATTATTATCATTAATGTTATTACTGTCGTTGACATGGTTGTTATTTACTTATTTATTATTATTATTATTATTATTATTATGATTATTATTATTATCATCGTTGCTGTTGTTGCTTTTGTTGATGTTGTTGCTGTTGTTATTTTTATTACTATTGTTATTATTGTACTTGTATTTGGTATTGTTGTTTTCGTTGTTGTAATATGAAGCTTATGCTAGTCATTTCCATCTTTTTTTTTTTTTGCTGTTGTTGCTTTTTTCATCTTCAACACCACTGTCATTATTCCGCTTTTTTTTTATTATCATCAATTCTCTGTGATCATTATCATCGTCCTTAGTGCTTTGTAATGAGTCCTTTTTTCGTTACTTTAATACTTTTTTGTTATTCTTCAGTTAGTGTTGTTATCAATAGCCATTCATAACACGTGATAGGTAGCAACTCTTATCAGTGTCCTTTCTTTTTTTTTTCTTTTTTCATTCTGGTAAAAGTTATTATTTTTTTTGTTTGTTTTTGTTTTAGCTTTATTTTATGTGTTTGAGAGTATCATACCCTCTCGCAGATTCTCTGCAAATAAAATAATAAATTGACGCCTTTTGTGTCAGTATAGTAATGGACAAAAAAGTATAAAATGAAAGAAATAAATGAAAGTGAAGTGACAACTGACTCTGCACTGAAACTCGCGAATGTAGCTGACCAATCAAAGGATGAGAATGGGAATTAGACCTCAGACATTTGGCCTTAGTAATCAATAATGTGAAGGACACATTTTCATATTTTATTATATTTTGTATATTATATCTATTTATATCTTTATTTCTTTTTGTTGAGTCTCAATGTTTTTTTTTCTCTTCTGATGAATGACGTTTGATGGATATTCTATGGAGATAGCATTCTGGTGGAAAAGAAAAGAAAACGAAAAGCTGAAAGAGCAGCTGCAGCAAAAGCAGCAGCAGTAATATCACCTAGTAACACTAAAGGAAAACAAATGATGCATTCGATAAGTTTTATTCATTGAGCAGTGTTGTTTTTAACAAAGCAACTAGTCACTTTTATATTATATTTATGTGTATTTCTTCACTTAATACTATCACAATCTTCCTCCGCAGAGGAAATCGCTGCCAATATTAACATTAACGCCATTAACATTATCAATACAAACACAACCACTGTCAAGTTTCATCGATATGAAAAAAGCTTCTACGAGGAAGCTCTAACAGTTAGAAATAGCAACCCTCTTAAACCAAACAGCTGTGTTGAGAAATGGAGTGACTGATTGGATAATGCAGACCTAAATGTACAATCTCTGAATAAAAGATGGATTAGTCACACCTAATGGGTCTTTGACTGTAGGTCTGCAAAGTTAAGGTCGACATAATGCTAAAAAACAACAAAAGTAACAAAAATAACAACACTACCGATGGCTAGCCACTTCATCGTATATTTTTCTGTTATGAATACTTCAAAGGTTACTAAGATTTTAGCAATGAAACACTTCCATTGTTTTAATATATTTTTATTGCAGAAATTTTCTGTTTAATATATAGAGGTGGCAGGGACAGTTCATGCATAATTAGGGAGGCGATTGCTATATTATGTTACATGATTAATTACGGTACCACAAGCGAAAGTGTTCAATGCTGTGAAGAGTAGAAGAGGGAATACAACTATGTGCATCAAACCTACTAGTGACATAACCAACAACACTACAGCAAGAATTAGAATCGAAAATGATAACTATACTAGATGGAATACAAAAAAAGCATGACCATAGTCAAAGAATGCCACCACCTTCTTCGTGACCACAAAAATCTGAACCCGAAGACATTGTATAGAATTAGCAATTCATCACACTCTACCATTCTTGTGTATAAGAAAACAAATAACATCTATACATACATATACATGTATATATATATATATATATATATATATATATATATATATATATATATATATATATATATAAACATGTATACAACCTATATATATATATATATGTATGTATGTATATATATATGTATGTATGCATATATATATATATATATATATATATATATATATATATACATATATATATATATATACACACATATATGTATATATGTATATATATATATATATATATATATATATATATATATATATATATATATATATATATATATATATATATGTATGTATGTATGTATGTATGTATGTATGCATGCATAATTTATAAAACTAAATTTGAGATAAAGATATTATCTTGATAGTAATTACAATTTCAGTGTACTTAGTTTTAATATAAATTATCTGTCTATAAATAGTATCTGGTAATATTTAGGCTTTGCATTGTTTACAATGTTTATATTGACCGCATATTTACGCAACACTATTATATGACGATTAACTACCAGTTTTAATACGTCATATTTTTTTATTGTCTTCAGTATTTTTAATAAACACATGAACCCTCTGCCGCACTATCTTTCTGTACTCATTTTCTCTTTCTCTCCCTTTAATCTCTCTCTCTCTCTCTCTTTCTCTCTCTCTTTCTCTCTCTCTCTCTCTCTCGCATCATAACATCTATTTCGCCCTAACTACCACACCAACATCAATAAAATCCATCATATATTACATATGCATGTGCACAAATATATCAAACGTATTTATTCATATGTGTATATATATGAAAATAACGGATTTCTTAAATAACACGCACATTTTAAAATGAGTCTTTCGTAGGTCAACGAACACAAAGAAATGTAACTCCCTTTCAGGAAAATTCTTCCCAGATGAAATACCTACTTAACCAGCTTCAATATAAAAATTTGAATTAATTTAATTCAATTTCTGTAATTGAAATAACTGGATATGTAAACGGCTGTAGGACAGGAATTTCCTCATATGGAATAAACTGATGTCTGCATGTCAATTTCTCAATTTTCTCGCTTTTCTCAGTCATAGATATTTCAAATACTTATATATATATATATATATATCAATGTATAACTAATATATTTAGTTTTCACTGAACACTGGTATAAACTGGAGAACTAGGATGCTAGCATCTCGTAAAGTCCTTGACACAGTTATACACATATATACATACACACATGTGTACATACACACACACACACACACACACACACACATACATGCACGCACATATCAGTTCACGAGAAACGTTTTGTATATGCAAATAAAGCACCTATTGTATTATGCCCGCCACCGATTAGTGATGTTCACTAGTGTGCCAGCTTTTCGGCGTTTTAGCAAGTTGTGTCGATATAATGTAGGATAAATATAATAACAATAATCCTTGGATGAAATTTATTAACGTTTAATGCATAGCTACGCGCTGTTACCACAAATCACGAGTCTTAAGATCGCAGTGCATATTCCTGAGATGATTACAGTGTAGACCGTAGTATCCATTGATTCATTTCTTCAGCCTAAAAAAATGCTGCACCATTTAACGGAACATCACGAGTATTCAACCTGTGCCAAGAAGGGATCCTAGAAGTAATTACATCCAGTGAACATGTAATAAATAGGTACTCTGATGTCATCGTATCATGTAACCATAAAAACAGAAATATTATTTCTGGAGTTTGAAATATATATTTTGAAACGAAATAACACGTTAATAGAATAGCGAAGGGGCCCAAACAAAGAAACAAACCAACCAACAGAAACAATGATAAGGTTAAAGATTACGATTAGAAAGTAGCATTTATGAATTGACTTCAGAAACCCTAGCAGTGCTCAATGACCTGTTGAGACGAAAATTATTGAAGATAGCCATGCCTTAAATGAAATCAAACAGAATAATTTATTACTCATCCTTGATATCTGCTGAATGAATTGCAAGATAAAACAACCACCACAATACACACCTCCATCCCCATATAACTACCATTCTTTCTTCTATTTCCATCGTATCCCCTCCTCTTCACAAAAAAAAAACATGCAGAAATAGTCCCAGAACTCGCTTGACTTTTCTGTTGTATATCAACTAATGCTATATCGCCTGAAGAAAAGAATCAATGATGATAATCAACTGGATGCCCACGGATATTACAGACTAACATGTAATCATCTAAGGAATGCAGGCGGTGAATTTAAGAGTCATGTGATGTGTAGAAATGTTCCTAGCGATGCATTAAACATTAATACATTCCATCCAAGAATTATTGTTATTATCATCATCATCGTCATCATCATCATCATCATCATCATCATCATCATTATTATTATTATTATTATTATTATTATTATTATTATTATTATTATTATTATTATTATTATTATCGTTATTATCATCATTATTACTATTATTAATTAGTAGTCTTATTTTCATTACGTGCTTTCACTACCTAGCGCATATCTGTGTGCCTTAGGTATGTGCTGTGGTTTGCTGTGAGGCTCTTATGGTTACTGTATTGAAAGTATTTTGCGTAGGATGTGTGGAGTTTCTGTTAGTGCTATTTTCTATATGCTATATTTATATATTTGTTAGCCCTGGTGTTTTTGTTATGTATTTGTCTGAATATCTTTTTTCGTATCTAATGCGCCCAATATGATAGGAATTATTTCTGTTTTTAGACTCTACACTCGAGTTACCTTTATTTCCAGGTCTTTCTATTTTGAAAGTTTCTCCATTTCTTTTAAAGAAAATTTGCCATCTGTTGGTATTGATACATGAATTAGAAAGCATTTTTTCTTCGTGATCTCTGACAGCTATATCTGGCTTATTGACCTTATTTTCTCTATCTGTGTGTATTGGCATATCCCAGAGTATGGTTGCTTTCTCGTTTTCTGTGACCTTTTCTGGCGTGTGCCTATACCATCTTTTTACTGTTTTTATTCAATAGTGTTGGCATAGATTCCAGTGTATTCAGGTTTCAACTCACTGTCTGTGAATATGTCCCTTCTTAGCCAGGACTAGGCAGCCAGCGACAATATGATTTATTGTTTCTCGTCCATCTCCACATATTCTGCAGTTACTTGTGTCTTTTCATTATATGTTTTTGGTAATTTCTGGTGGGGAGGCTTTGGTCTTGTGCTGCAATTAAAAGTCCTTCGGTCTCTGTTATGTGTCCTGAGTTTCTCAGGCATTGCCGGGATTTTGCTTTTCTATTTCTTTTGCGTTTTGTCCAGCCCAGTATTTGCCATGAAGGGGCTTTTTTTGCTATCGTTTTATCATGATCCATTGCTGTTCCAGTCTTAGTTTGGATTTCATTTGTTTTACAGTTTTTGTTATTTCTTCTTTTTCTTCATAGTTGTTAGGTAGTATGACTTCTTGTTTGTTTCATTATAAATTTATCTCAGCTGCCTTAGTACCGGGCATACTCTGGAGGCCAAGAATAACAAGAGCACTTTGTTTTGCTATTCATGCTAAAATTATCACCAAATTTATTCCCTTTTATATGGAGAGTGCTTTCCGTAGGATATGGGCGGTACCAATCAAGGTTATATTTTGTAGTTCACTGAGATTGGAGTTACCAGGGGGTTGCTTAATATACTACTCAGCTCCCTTTTTTATCATTCCCAATGCACCAATTACTACTGGTATTAACGTAGTACTAAGCTTCCACATTTTTCTGATTTCACTTTGCAGATCTTTATGAGAAAGCTTTGCGTATTGTTTTCTTGGGACATTTTGATCTTGTGGGACAGACACATCTATAAACGGATAAGTTACTCTGTTGTAATCCTTGATCACAATTTCTGGTCGATTTGAGTCAATTTTTTTGTCTGTTTGTATTGGGAAGTTCCAAAGGATACTGACGCCCTCGCCATTTGCTACATCCTCTGGATGGTGGCAGTACCACTTATTGTGGGATTTATTTTACAAGTATTCTAGTGGATGTACTGCCCTAGTCATTCATGTCTTATGAGGTACTCTTTTTCAGGGAGGACTGGGCAGCCAGAAACAACATGATCAATTGTCTCTGTGAAATTTCCGCAAAGTCTGCACGAGGAGTCAGATCCGTCTTTAAGGACCTTTGCTTGGTAGTTTCTGGCAGGTAAGCTCTGCTCTTGCACTGCAATAACAAAACTTTGTTTTCCCTTCCAGGTCTGTGCCTTGTAGCCATCGGTGTGATAGATGTTTATCAATATCTGAGTTGGACGGGCGGCAAGGGTATTTTCCATGCTGGAGTTTGCCTTTCCACTTGTCTTTGATATGATTCATGCAAGCCTTCTTTGCTTTTTGTTTGATGATTCTTTTTGCATCAGTGATAGGTTTTTCACTATTTCGATCTAGTTAGTCTTTCTGATTGTTAATTTGTAAATCAAGAGAAGCAATGGTAGGTCTGTCAGTATTTGGGTTACTTTGCTCATTCTTGTTGTTAACTTGTAGACCAAGAAACTTTTAAAATTTTTGACTAAACTTCATGATTGAAGCTTACTTGGAATTTTCATGCTTTAGAGCAGTTCTTAAGAGCACATCACTTGTATTAAGGTACGTTTCAAAGTCTATTCTTGCAGATTTCAAGAATTCTTCGAGCTTTATCAGGCTTTCTCTACCTACTTTCTTGTGTGATAAATCCTGTCAACATCTGATTTTGGATGGTGCATTCGGTACCTTGCAAGGATTTTATGGATCTTTCCATCCATATTCTGCGTATCAGTGAGACTCGACTTAAGGATGCCAAAGCTATATGCGGTTACTGGTATGGCCAAAGAATTGATCGCATTAATTCTGTTAACAGCATTTAATCCTGAGTTTAGGACCATTCTTACCCCTCCGTTGCATTCCTTGCGAATTTTCTCTTTCATTTTAGAGTGTTGGATACCATCACCTTCATTTGTTCCCAGATATTTGTATACTTCAGATTAATCTAGATTTCGAACAGCTGTGGTAGTATCAAGTTCTATATTTTCTGCCTTTATGAACTTCTCAGCCTTGAAAGTAGCCTTTTACACATTCATGAAGTATGAATTCCAAACCTATATCAGAGCTGAACTATTTGACACTATTCAGAAGCTCTTCTAATTCTTTGTCGTATTTGGCAAACAGCTTTAGATCATCCAGAAGGAGTAGCAGATTACCTTTCTGTTAAGAACATTATACACTCTCTTAGCATTATTCAGTTTCGTGTACAATGGGAAGAGAGCGAGGCAGAATGATAATGATGATAATGAGTCAACTTGAAAGATACCACAGGTGATATTGATGTCTGGTGAGGTGGTATATATATCCTTGTGTATGGTTGAAAATGAGGGTGGTTCTCCACGATTTCATGACTACTTTTAAAATGTTCACAATTGTTGAAGCTACCTTATAAATTTCCAGGGCTTTGATGTTCAATACATGGGAGACGCTGTCAGAAGCCTTCTTGTAATTTATTGAAGCGGTGTTAAAGTTTCTGCGTTTGGATTTGCAATTTTCAATGACCATTTTATCAATCAGTGATTGGTCCATACATCCATATGAGCTCCTTTTACATCCGTTTTGTACAATTGGGAATAACTTGCTGTTGCCCAAGAATTCATATGCTCTATTCGCTATTATAGATGTTAACAGTTTATATACGGTGGTAAGACATGTTATGGGTGAGTATTTTGTGGGGTTAGTAGTTTCTTTTGTTTGTGGTAAGAGATGTGTAATCCCTTAGGTAAGCCACTTTGGGGATTTAGCAAGGTTGGACATGACTTCATTGAGTGATACGGCTAAATTGTGGTGAGTGTTAATTAAAGAGTTTAGCCAGAAATTTGGAATCTTACCAATACCTGAAGATTTCCATTTTATTCACTTGGCGAGCGCTGCTTTCACTTCTTCCGTTGTTATATCCTGCCATTCTTGATATTTTAGGTGGGTATTGACCTCTTCAATGTCTCTGAACGAACGTGCATTCTGATTAAACGCCTTTGGATTAGTCCAAATGTCTTTCACAATATTTTAAGTTTGCTACTGGAGAGGGGAAGCTTTCACTATAATGGTATTTCCCCCAGTTCCCTGTAGAATTCTTTTGCGTTCTCCTTGAAGAATATGTTTTGTCTATGGAATGCTGAGCGTTTTTTGTATCTTGGCAGTCGTTTGGCTTTTAAGTATAGCTTTTGTTTGAGGATTTCAATCTGTGTATCCTTTGTTTTCTTGTAAAGGTCATGTTTAGCAATTATTCTTATTAGTTTGTTGGATGTAATAGTTTTCCCTTTGCTCGCTTCAAGTAGAAAAGATTTATCTACTCTTAGTTGGATTATTTGCCGGTTTATTCTTTCCATCCATGCATGATGTTTCTATACATTCCTCTTTTTTGTGTATCCTTAATTTTAATACCGCATCTCTGAGTTGCAACATAAGCAGCTGAGTAAATGATTTCATCAATCACTTCGAGAGCATTTTCTCTACTATTCTCAAGTTGTATCAGCTTCCCAAGTGATTGATCAACTTCTTTGATTACTTGTCTGTTCTTATTAGTATTAATAATTTCAGGAAGTGGGGCTCTTTCGTGGAAAGGTTGATATAGTTTTATTAGATATTGTTCTAGTATTCCATCTAAAAGTTCATTGTTATTATTATTATTATTATTATTATTATTATTATTATTATTATTATTATTATTACTAATAATAGCAATAATAATAATAATAATAATAATAATAATAATAATAATAATAATAATAATAATCTGAATTCTTTAAATGAAATTATGAAAAAAGCAGTGGAAAAAAGTACCTGGAATAGCCCTGTGATATCCTTTTCAGTTATTACAAAAGCTAACCTGAGACATCAAAGCCCAAACTCCAAAGACTGCCTTGCTGTCAGCCCCAATGAATTTCATGGAAAAACATTCCAGCAGGCTTTTAAAAGAAAAAAAAAAGACATCAGTTTGCAATGGAGCTGACCACACGAAATGCGAATGCTAAAATTGATGCAAATATCAGAAAGAGAAATTATGAAAGGCTGGTTGAAGTCATGCAAGAAAGACTGCCAAATACTGATAGATCAAAAGTAGATGACCTCATTAGAGAAGAAAGTTGTCATAAAAATGGGCTTGGTGGTTTGACTATCAGAGAAATTGTTCTAAAAGCAAAGTCAATACTTCAAGAGAAAAATAAGATATTTGCAAATGTGGTTAACACTGATTGCCTATGTGCCTTATGTGTTGAAGAAGTGAAGTTGAAAGCTCAGAAGCAGCTGTACTGTGGCCATAATTTCCATGATGAGTGCATCATGGCTTGGGTGCATCGGTATGAAAGATCTTGTCCGACTTGTGGACAGTTTGTATTGTTTCCTGAAGAATTTCCTAAACTTTTTTGAGTTTACATTATTTACATTATTTACAATTCACGGATATTTGTCCTCATCTTGTTGGTTGTTGACACAACGTTTCGGTTGATATACACTCCAGCCTTCATCAGGTGTCTTGGGGGGAAATTTCAAACCCGGGTTCTCATTCCTAAAGTATTTTTCGATGTTGTTATTATTATTATTATTATTATTGTTCAGTAGTTTTATTTTTATAACGTGCTTTCACTTCACTACCGAGCGCAGCTCTGTGCGCCTTGGGTATGTGCTGTGGTTTGCTGTGGTGCTCTTATGTTTACTGTATTGAAAGTGCTTTGCGTAGAATGTGTGTAGTACCCAGTAGTGCAATTTTCTGTATGTTATATTTATTATTATTATTATTATTATTATTATTATTATTATTATTATTATTATTATTCAATTCACTGCCTGGAATCGAACTCGGAATCTTGGGGCTACTAGCCCGTTCTCTTAACCATTACGCCATATATAGAACTGTTTGTTGAGTTTGTTTTGTAAGCTGTACGCTGCTTGTGGGCAGGCTTTACTTCACATTAATCTAGAGGCTTTATCTTGCTTATACTTTAAAACGGTATTGTTCCTGTTGAGTACGATATTTTAACACCATAACTCGCTTGCTCCCTTTTGCTATCTCTGTTTCAGTGTCTTCGACAATTATTACTCGAGCTGAAACTGTTACATTAGCAACTTAATATAAGACTAATTCTTGGTAGTCTTAAGTTTTGCTTTATAATTCCATCTGAGCGTTTTGTTTTTGGGCTTTTTTCTCTCAGCTGAAAGACGAGAGCGCCACTGCCTGTACTTGTTATTTCTCAAACATTTTCTCTTTATCATTGTTATTTTTCAATGATAGTTAAGCTTTCAGCTAAAGGTTAGCTGAATGTAGTTATCGAAAAGTTTTGGCTTGCTACCAACTAGATATTTATAACTTTCTCCTCCTTTCAATGATTTTAATGTCTGACCATCTGGTAATTGGATGTCTCCGCATTTCACTACCTGTCACCTTCTCATGACTATTATTATTATTATTATTATTATTATTATTATTATTATTATTATTATTATTATTATTATTATTATTATTATTATCATTATTAGCTACAAGGTAATCATGGACTGGACATGAAAAGAACTGTTTACAATGTGGGTGTGGGGCTATTATTATACACGCAACGGATTAGACTGTTGAAAAACAAAAGAATCCTAACACCGGACTACATGTAGTCTTAGATGCCAAGAACCCCACTAAGTATCCTAGCTGTCCCAAACAGTGTTCTGTTTCCCGCAGCTGTATTCATCTGGGTTTTAAACCTATTTCCACCATCAATCTGTTCAGATCTTTAGGAATAGTTTCCAATGCACCTATAACTACTGGGATACATTTTAAGCTCACTTTCCATAATTTCTGTAAAGAGAACCAATGAAGATACACACACATTTTATTATGGCGTCGCTTGTATTCTTTTCGGACAAGGCTGTCACATCCACTTACCAAGTGGGTCACATTTCCCACACGCTTTCCACACAGTCTGCCTTTCTGGGTGTCAGAAGTTTTATAGACGTTATACTTCACTGAATTGGTAGCGATGTGCAGCAATGATGAGACTTTCGGTGGTACGCTTCAAATCACCTCGCTCAAGTCATAACCATGATGCTGCATTACCCTTAACGTCCTTCTGTATACCTTTCAAACTGTCCAGGCACTCTTCTTTCAAGGTCTTCTTTTCTCTTCTCTTTGGTTAAACTCTTCTTTTCCCGTCATTTCATTTGCATTTACACCCGTATCTTTCGCGGTACATTGCAGCAGGTCTTCACCACTCCGCATTAATACTCGGCAAGCGTTCTCCTTTCACTCCTTATACAATAGTCTATCCTAATTAGTAATCTGCCACCATTATTTCTTTTCATATACATTATTATTATTATTATTATTATTATTATTATTATTATTATTGCATTTGCACAGCTTCTAACGCTGGACATGTACTGCGGTGTCAGCTGTTCACCACCAGTAAACTAAGGTAACACTTCTTATTTTTCGAACACCTTCCAGAATATTCGAGTGGTTCCAAGCAGTGCAGTTTTCTGCATATGCTCAACCCTTTTTGCAGCCCCTATTTGTTCCACGTTCTTCTCGATATTTTTGCTCACTGTTCCCAGGGCTCCAACAATTATTGGTTTTACTGGTACCTTTTTCATCGATCACAACTGCTTAACTTCCCAAGCTAACCTGTCATATCTCTCGAATTTTCTTTCTTCCTTATCGCATACCTTGTTGTCAGATGGGCATTCTATGCCTGTGATTCAGCATAGTTTGTGTCCTTTCTCAATTAAGACTATGTCCGGCTTCCTATTCTCATGGTCGCACTGAATGATAAAATCTCATACGATCTTTGCATTTCTATTTTCGACGATGCCTTCATGTTTGTGATCATACGAATGTTTTGCTCTGTCAAGTCCATACTTCTTGCAAAGTGTCCAATAGAGAAGCCTGGTTATATTGTCGTGGCGTCTCTTATATTCATTCAGGGTTAGTGGCGTACATTGGCTGCTAAAATGCCAAACGGTTTCACCGTTATTATTATTATTATTATTATTATTATTATTATTATTATTAGTAGTAGTAGTAGTAGTAGTAGTAGTAGTAGTAGTAGTAGTAGTAGTAGTAGATACATATGGAAAAGAATGGATAAACAACAATAAATATCTTGAAATACCTAAAATCTTAACAAGAACCAGGATTATGAACACAACAAAAACTATTGTCTGTTTTCAAGAAAGCCAACAAATATGAAATAAAAGCTGCTATAACGGATATATACTAAGAAAACTGAGAATTAACAACAGAAAATAAAACAAAAATTGCGACTATGATAAATCGATGGCAAGAAAACGTTAGACATGACCGATACTTTTAAAATGTAAACAAAGTGGAGATAGACAAAGGAAACTGACAACGCTTCTGAAAAGTGCAGGATTCAAAGAGAGACTGAAGAGATATTGATTGTGGCGCAGACAACACCAGTAATCTACACACATTCTAATGAAAAGTATGACAATTTGATAATAATAATGATAATAATAATAATAATAATAATAATAATAATAATAATAATAATAATGATGAAATAATAATGATGATGATGATAATAATAATAATAATATTAATAATAATGATAATAATGATGATGATGATGAAATAATAATGATGATGATGATAATAATAATATTAATAATAATAATAATAATAATGATGAAATAATAATGATGATGATGATGATGATAATAATAATAATAATGATAGTAATAATAATAATAATAACAATAATTATAACAACAACAGCAATAAATGCCCTAATGCAGTAACAGTACCAACCCCAAGATTCCGAGTTCGATTCTAAGCAGTGACCTGAACAACAACAACAACAATAATAATAATAATAATAATAATAATAATAATAATAATAATACTAATAATAATAATAATAATAATAATAATAATAATAAAACGTGGCACCTCAAGGTGACTACCATACCAGTGATTGTAGGATCTCTAGGAATGATAAAAAAAGGTACTGAAACCTATTTGAAAATGATACCAGGCTTACCATCCCTACAGGAAGTGCAAAAAATCGTGCTAACTGGAATGACTCATGTACTGAGAAGAGCATTATCGCCGTGAATACAACATCCATTCATGAAATCTTTTTTTTCTTAAATACATGTTTTACCTGTGAATTTGCGTGTGTAAACTGGGAATGCATGCAACGAGTTTCTCTGCCCTAGGTGTACGGAAAACACTCGGCGAGAAATGGAAGAAAATTTGAAGAAAGAACAAAAAAAAACAACATAATAATAATAATAGAAGCTATGCAAACACTCTGGAATAACAACAGAAAATAGATGGTATAGGCACACGCCAGAAAAGGTCACAGACAACGAGAAAGCAACTATACTCTGAGACATGCCAATACACACAGATAGAGAAATTAAGGCAAATAGACCAGATATAGTTGTCAGAGATCATTAAGGAAAAAATGTTTTCTAATCGATGTATCAATACCAGCAGATGACAACGTTTCTCGAAAAGAAATGGAGAAACTTTCAAAATACGAAGACCTGGAAATAGAGGTAACTCGAATGTGGAATCTAAAAACAGAAACAATTCCTATCACAGTAGTCGCATTAGGTATAATAAAAATATATTCAGACAAATACATAACAAAATCATCAGGACTTACAAATATATATAACATACAGAAAATTGCACTACTGGGCACTGCACACCTCCTACGCAAAACACTTTCAATACAGTAACCATAAGAGAATCACAGTAAACCACAGCACATACCCAAGGCACACACGCTATAAAAATAAAACTACTGAATAAAATAATACTAATACTACTACTACTACTACTACTACTACTACTACTACTATTAATAATAATAATAATAATAATAATAATAATAATAATAATAATAATAATAATAATAATAATAATAAAAATGGCATGGACAGGAAAAATGCAAGATGCACGAGTGGAGACATACAGAAGGCCGGTAGTTTACTGAGGAGTGACTTGAAGACAAAGACAGAAGCAGTTAAATGCGCTGCATAGGAACAAGCATTAAAGACAAACTAAGGCTAGAACATGATTAACACCAAGATGAAGGTGAAGAACGAGCCGGAGTACATTAGAAACGCGAAGACATTGTGTAAATCTAAACTGAAAAGATACAACGTGATCAGTAGTATGAGATGCAATCATGGACTTCTAGAGTGTGAGAGTTGTGCAATGACAGAGGAAGTAGCCAATATGGAAAGCAGAACATAATAGCTAATGACCAAAGAAGGAAGAAAAACGATTGATTGGAATTGACTTCTACAGTGTAATAGTTGTGCAATGACATAGGAACTGGCCAGCAAGGAAAGAATTTAAAAGTTAATGGCCAATGAAGGAACAAAAGAGTAGGCTGGGTAATCTAGTTTTGTTTTCCAGAAATATCAAGCCGAATAAAAAGTAAGCAGCGTTTTGAAACATGAAATTTATGACAATATATTTCAACAATGCGGGAATTTTATTCATCAAAGTAAGATCCATTGCAATCAACACATTTTTGACAACGAGTTGCAAGTTTGTTTATTCCGGTAAACATAAAAATCCCACCGTTAAAATTTCTTCTATTTTGTTAATAGCCCAGACCAGTACTTCCTCAGGCGATGACAATTCTGTCGTTGACATCTCCGTTTCAGACAGGCCCGAATAAAAGACATTTTCAAACTCAGCCGTCTCTCCTCAAAACGCTGCAAATCAGCACAAAACAACACGAAACCCTTCAATAAACAATAGCAAACTCTTACTCTTTCTCTCTTTTCCTCTTTTCTCCCTTTTTTTTCTGTTGTTTCAAAAATGTTCATTATAAATTTATTAACTTATATCTGAAATTCTCTATCCTTGTATAATCCACAATCGGTGGCCTTCCATTAAAGTACACCAGCCCGTCCATTCCTGTGATAAATTTCATACAATAATTTCATAGGTTGTCGCTCATTTCCTTGTTTACCAATATACAGCTTTCTTCTCCGAACTTCCCTTTTGGCAGCTTCACATTAATTAAATTCTTCCACTTTGATATTCTCTTCTCTATCTCTACGGATTTCTTGAAAAGATCATGGTCCCCTTATCCTCGCTTGTCATCACATCTGGTCTCCTCTCTGGTTTCTTTTCCACTTATTGTGCAAGTTCAGGGGGCTCTTCATCTTTTTTGTCTGCCTTCCCTGCTTCTGCTGTCGATCTCTGTAACACTTCTCTTGATCTCACCTTCTTTCTTCTCTTAGCGCTGACGAACCCACCACTCTCCTCCTTTGGCGCTTTCGTTTTTCCCTGTATCTCTCTTATCTCTTGCTCATGTTGTTTTTTCCTTTTTCGTTTCTGCCTCCATTCTTTTCTTGCGTCTCCTATCTCCTCTTTCTCACTCTGCATCGACTCAGCCTGCTTATTTTTGTATAAGGGGCACTTCAATTTCATGTGCCTCTTTTCACCGCAGATGTAGCAATTGGGTCTACGACCTTCTACTATCACATTCAGTGAATTTTCTCCTTCAATCTCCCCTTGGGGCCACATTTCTACTCCGCTTTCCCAGCAATTCAACAAATCCGTTCTTCCAAACTCTCTGAGCTTATCCTCGGTGGTCGCTAGGATGGCCGCTACCAACCATTCCGTCTTAATGTCGGGTGAACCTTAACTATCCTGACCCGGGCGCAGCGCCTTCCCTTATACGTAGGGAGCAGCCCCACCTTTTCCGATCTCAGGACAGCGGTGGAATATGAGGCCGCCTCTTCTTTAGCTGCAAACTTCACTTCCACTGTTCCATACCTCATTCTTCTGCTCACGAATGTCGCTTTTTGCATTATGTTCCCCAAGCACTCTTCCACGTCTTCCTCCGACAGTTTTTCAATTTTATTTGTGGTGACCGCTTGCGTGCGGTACACCACTGTTTTCTCGCTTTTCTATTCGATAAATTCTTGAGGGGGGACCAGCTTCACTGAGCCTTCCTCCTTCTTCACCAAACACAAACCATTCGCTATTTCCTCTTTATCAAAATGGACCCCACTAGCTTCCAACAGTGTAGCTGCCTTTGCCGCAGCAGTTTTCACGTTGCTTTCCATAATGCTACACCTTTCTTCACCCCCAATGGGGAGAAAAATGATCATAACAACTGCAGCGAGTAACAACAACACGCGCGAGACGCTTCAGCAATCAAATCAACAGTAATAGCAACAATAGCTCTCACCTTCTTCTAACAAAAAATACACACTGAAAATGACAGTAGGATCGACGCGGACGTTTCGCTGATATCGCGAGCAGTTTCAGTTGCATTACGTCCTTTTTTTTTTTTTGAAGTTGAATAGCATTTGGGCAAGTCTATGTCTGTATTATCAAATTCAAAATTGCAAAATTCTGGTACAGATCATTCATGGTTCAAAATGTTGCTTACATTTTACCTAACCTAATAATTCTTCGATATAATAATTTGTCCGATATCTTGCTCAAAATCCCCGACGTTACATGGGAATTAACACTTTTATGTCTTTTAGGTAGCTACCACATCATCAACAGAGAAATGTATTTCGATGTTTGGAAACTCTGAAATCTCTATTCTACTTTTTCGATTTAATCTTTGTCTTTCAATGTGTACTGTATCAAATGAGTTCAGTTTCAAATTACAGTAGAAAGTTAATGGTGTTTGTTACTTTGTTTTGCGTTCTTATTCCTATTAGTGCTGTTGTTACTACAATTGTTCTTGTCTTTCTTCTCTTGTTTTTGTGCTGTAGTCGTTATGATATTTGTGCTTACATTTTGTTGCTGTGGTAGATGGCTTTGTTGTCTTCATTGTTATTACTGTAATTATTCTAGTGGACGATAATAATTGTTTACGTGGGTGACCGGTTTGCCAGTTGTTTAACATTCCGTCTAATTTTTTTTTTAAATCGTATGTAGTGGAGATGAACGCTCTACCGATTCATAACCTAAATGAGGTTGCAATGTTAACGAGAATTCGAAATCAGATTGAAAACATGGCTTCTTTCGTCAACCTCACCCTGTGTGATATATTAATTATCTTCGTGTTTAAAAATTAATTAATTAGTGGTTATTAATCTTGATATAATGTGTTTATTAGATTATATAAAATTCATATTAATTAATTATCTAGCAATATATTGCGATGTGTGCGTGAATGTATGAGTATGTCTACTTGTATGTGTATTTATCTATGTATATATGTGAGTGTGAGTGTATATGCGTGTATGTATATATACGAATGTGTATATGTATCTGCAATAAAAAGGTAAAATAAAAAGGAAAATGCTTGTTTTCACTTCAAACTCTCGCTCTTATACAGCGTGTTTCAAGACAAAAATGAAGATTGAACTCTGATCAGTAGTGGTGGTGGGATTTTCTGTTGCTGATAGAAAGATTTAATTTATTAATAAGCATAACCTTAATTAATAAACTTTCAACATTAGTTCAGCGGCTTTGATGTTGACGGTCATAATTTAAACATAACATCTGTCCATCTGTCTTTAATGCGAGAATTAACATGAATGCATTATTTAGAGCGAACTGTACAGTATACGAAGAATGCTTTCGTTGTATGATTAACCACAGTTATTTTATGTTTCGAGACAGCAACAAATCTAGAGGAAGGACGTGGAGAAGAGAAACTAAATGTATTGTCATTAGTGTAAATGTCTGCAGCTAGGGTCTATATGTCTTCTGGGCCTAGAACGTCTGATACAAATAAACGAAGAAAAGATACAAGAAAAAAACAACAACAACGCGAGGACGTGGTACATGCAAAGTCTTAAAAGATGCACAGGGAAGGAAAGAAAGGGTGTTTTATGTTTCGAGCAAAGCTCTTCTTCAGAAACAGGAGACAGAGGAAAGTCCAAGATAAAAGGAAGACGGGGGGAAAAAATCGCCAACAATCCACGTACGTCTATCTATATTCGGTTAAGAGCAATCTTTCGTAACACAAACAGTTTGATATGCATTTTTTTTATTTACTTAATGTTTTCAAGGGACTGCATTTTTAAAATTCCTGACATACACGTTTTGAATTAATTATAAAGATTTTTCTCAAGTACTATATTGCGTATTCTACAGTCATCTGTTATAAAAACAAACACACAAATAAAATTATTTATGCAATTTCCTTTCGATTAATCCATCATTTATTATTCATTAAATCTTAATCCTGGAAGAAAAAGGATTTCAGATACTGTTATAAATAATATGAAAGTGCGAAGCATATTATTTGCAAAATATTTATTATTCATTTTTAAAATAGAATTTTAAAATCCTTATTGATTTCTTTGAATATTTACATTCGTATGAAATATATATATATATATATATATATATATATATTCACACACATACATATATATAGTATATACGTATTTGTATACGAATTTATATATATATATATATATTGTACACATACACACACATATATTATTTATATATTTGTATTGAATATATATATATATATATATATATATATATATATATATACATGCATACACACAAATGAATACAGTGCGATAGAATAACAAACATCCTACAGTTTTCTTCATTAAAACACGTAACACTATCGCTTTTTTATACTGGCGGGGGCAACAATATATTAATCTGGTATTATATCAAGGCAAATCAAAAGCTGTCACTTAAACAGTCAGATGACATGGACGATTGACATAACGATTGCAGAATCTTCAGCGCATCGGAAAATTATTTGCCTCATTCATTTTTTGTCTATGTTTGGAGTTCAAATCTAGGCGGGATCAATTTTGTGTTTCATACACTCGTGTCTGATAAAATAAAATTTCATTCAAGAACATTCGTCGACGGTACTAACCGCTAACACTCACCTCAAAACCGCTGGCTCTGTGTCTATATCAGAAACAATTGCATGCTCTTATTACGTTTCAGATCATGTGGGAGAGTTTGGTAGCGGCAGTATTATTTATGGTTAGTTTCGATCTGGATATTCCCTCCATGTCAACTTTACCTTTCATATTGTGAGTTCGATAGAGATGACACCAGTTAACTATTCTATCTGCATCTTTTTTCTCGGAATCAACCACGTGGCATTTCCGGTAAAGATGTAGGGACTCTTATCAGAACAACTTCTCCACCCACCGAAAAGGAAATGGAGGCAGCGAGAGGGCAGGAAACTCATGCGGTCGATGAGCTGATCTGTTACTGAAACATTTAAAAGGATAGCTTCCCAATGTGAAAATACATGATAAAATAGTAATAACAAAAGAATTCAGTTCCATCATAGGAGAAATATCTGAATTTGAGTTAAATGTATAGTTAATAAAACGATGACGATGACTTAAACTTGTAAAATCTTTAGTTTATCAAACTTTAAGGCAAAGAAGATGAACTTTGTCTTCGAAGAAATGGAATGTAAAAGGATGTATGTAAATGCCACAAGCTTACTGATTATTTTGCCACTTCACTTTCAAATATATCAAACAGGCTTCACGTAAGCCAGAGGTTTTTGAGTAGTTTTGGATGGACGGAATCTGTGGTAACAAGCCAAAGAGAGCGGTCCTCGCTTTGGATGGAAGGCTTTATCTGTCTTCCGGTGTGATACCATCACCTCACCAATGGGTGACTTCAGCCCCGTCAATCATGCTGCAAGAATTCCGTCCCATTACATGCGGTGAGATACCGAATTACTGCTCCTCTCGCCATGACTCAATGAAGAGCTATTTGCAATAAATTTATTCCTTTTACTAAATTAAATATGTTGTTGTTGTTGGCACTCCGATGGTTACGACGTCGAGGGTTCCAGTTGATCCGATCAACGGAATAGCCTGCTCGTGAAATTAACGTGCAATTGGCTGAGCACTCCACAGACACGTGTACCCTTAACGTAGATCTCGGGGATATTCAGCGTGACACAGTGTAACAAGGCAGACCCTTTGAAATACAGGCACAACAGAAACAGGAAATAAGAGTGAGAGAAAGTTGTGGTGAAAGAGTACAGCAGGGTTCGCCACTATCCCCTGCCGGAGCCTCGTGGGGCTTTATGTGTTTTCGCTCAAGAAACACTCACAACGCCCGGTCTGCGAATCGAAACTGCGATCCTATGACCGCGAGTCTGCTGCCCTAACCACTGGGTCATTGCACCTCCACACTAAATTAAATAAGAGAGAACATATCCCAGCTTACCCCACATTTTTTCCTGATTTTTGAAGAAGAAAAAGTTTGGCTGCTATTTCTAGCAACTTGAGTGACACCTTCCATACTGTCTCGTTACGATAATGATTTACAGAAATCAACTGAAACGTCGATTCTCCATAATCATAATCGTTATTCCTGAATGAGGATAAAAATAAATCAAATATACATATCCATTACTTGAATCTGTTATAGCCAAGGTGTGATTATCACAATATCCTAATTTGCATGACGTAATATATCCGTACCTTTACGAAATACAATCAATAAGCGAATGAACAATTTAACAAAAAACTCCATAGGGAACTCAAAAACATTTTCGCTGTCACTCGCGAAGTACACCTGTAGAAAATTGGAGCTTAACATACAAATGCACTAGAAGTTAATCTACCTATCCACTTATCACTCCATATATATATATATATATATATATATATATATATATATATATATATATATATATATATATATATATATATATATATATATATATATATATATATATATATATATGCATAAACACACAAATACAAACATATACTTCTGCGTGTGTGTGCGTGTGCGTGAACGTGTGTATCAATGAATGAATATAACCTATGCACGATAATGAGTTTTATTTTGTAGTCTGTGGAATAATTATGAACCTGTACTGTATGGTTACTAATCTCAATTCGGTAAGTCTCACGAAGTCAAAGAAATCACGCACAAGCGTCAACTTGCTCAATTTCTCTTGACAAACAATCACATTCTAATTATATTCTACCACAAACTAGATTTAATATCTTCGTATCAAACACTGCTCCACATTTCTACTTCCTTATCTCTTCAACCATTGTATTTCTTTCAGTATTATACTGGTTTTCTTCCGCTTTACTCTCACTTTCACCCCCTTTCTTTCTCTCTATATTTTTCTTTATTTTTGCCTCTCTCTCCCTCTCTCCTATTTTGTTACTCTCTTCTGAGATAACTTCTTGATATTTGACCGTTATTTCCATGTTTTGTTCGCTTTCAACATTAGTATCACTTGCACGAAACCTTCACATTAAGCTTGATTAAACAAACACAATAGCGTTAGCAGGATATCCTCCTAACCAAGCTATTATTATAAAACTTATGTATTACTTTTGCTTCTCCATCACAACTCTCAGTCCTGATAATATTTCAAACGACTGTCTGATAAAGTATATTTATAACTTGATAAACGTGATCTTGGAGTCAATGTTTTATTCCCTGACTTAAAGAAGAAGTTTTCCAAACAAAGCACACAAAAATGAACAAACAAAAAACAACACAGGCAACAAGAGCAGCAGTAGCAGCGTAGTAGTAGTAATAGCAGTAGTAGTGAGTCTTCTGAAAATGTGTTTCAAGCAAAATCTGGTAAAATATACTCATAAACAATATATAGGCGAGACCTGAAGTGAAGGTGAGCTGTTAAACCTTAAACAGACGACTATGAGTACACCACACTTTTACAACAATGTTAGCCGCAGCATAATTGGTATTACTCCTATACTTGTTAATACAGCAAAGGCAGCCAGCTGGTGGAATATTTAGCGTGCCATTTTATCCGGATCTTTACGTTCTTAGTTCAAATGCAGCTGAGATTGACTTTTCCATTCGGCGTCGATAAAATAAGTAGCAATCGAACTATGAGGTCGATGTAATCAATTAGACTCGTTCCCTAAATTTTCAGGCGTTGTACCTACAGCAGAAAGGACTATTGATTTCAAATCTTGACATGAAGCCAGCAATTTCGTGAGAAATGGGATGAATCGATTATATCAACTCCAGAGTTTAACTGGTGTTTATTTTATCGACCACTTAACGCAAAGTTGACATCAGAGGAGTTTGAACCCTGAACAAAATGGTACTAAGAATTTGGACCGACGGGCTAACGGTTCTGTCACCTCGCCACCTTCGGTAGCAGAAAGGATTATCACGACGACTATAAAACAGCCAGCTGGCAGAATAGTTAGCAGCATTTTTCCGCCTTTTTACGTCCTGAGTTCAAACGCCAGCCCAAACTCTAATTTATTTTTAATCAATTCAAGGTCGAGAAAATAAGTACAAATAAAGTATTGGGCTTGATGTAATATCCTTACTCCATCACCTGAAACAATTACTGAGAAAGGTTTATTGCTACGACTATTACTACTAATGTTGGTGCTTCTTTCAATAAAGTTTATGGTGTCCGATTTAGGCACAATGCCAACACCTTTGAGGTGGTGGGGATTTAGTCGATTACAATGACCCTAGCATCAAGCCCGGAAGATTGAACTACAAATTTAACTTTGGCAGGATTTGAACTCAGAGCACAAAGAGCCTGAAGCATGTTTTCAGAAGCTCTTACGATTCGGCCTGCTCAACACCGTTTCTGAAACTAATGTTCGTAGTGATGGGTTTGCAAAGACTAATATCTCAAAAATTAATTATTTTCTTATGAATTGTTATAATAACTCATGATCTGAAATACTGATTTCTCACATACGTACGAGAGCGGGTATTTGTCTATGGAAAGGCATCGGTTAATTTTGTTAATCCTCAGTAGTTCATAGGTTTCTAAATTTGTTGACCGACAAGGATGAAAGGTAAAAATGATTGCTGCAAGATTTGAAATTACAACGTAATGGCTCATTAATTAAATCCTCAATCTCTAAAGCTTTTAGCGACCCAACACTCGTTGAAATATTGAAAACTACTGTTGTTGGTACAACAAAAACCACCACCACCACCGCAACAACAACAAAAACTGCTGCTGCCGCTGCTACTACTATTGTTACTACTACTGCTACTACTACTACTACTACTGTTGCTATTACTACTACTACTACTACTACTACTACCACTACCACTACTACTACTACTACTACTACTACTACTACTACTACTACTACTACTACTATTATTATTATCACGTGTTTATCTTCAATTTCTTGCCAAGTGCCGTTCCAACTTACTGTATAATTGATAGACCATTAAAATAAACACACGAGATTATTCAAATTCAAAATAAGATAAAATTATGTAGAAAAAAAGTTTACATGGATAGTAATCGTTCTCACAGAGACATGCTCTTCCCAACTTGTCAACTATTTTGATTTTATAATTCCGATATATTAACCATTGTAGATATTTGTCAAGTGTGTCATATCTTGATTCATACTTTACTGGTACTAAAACTTTACATCCAGAGATTAAGTGGCCTATTGATTCAATCTCATCATTGCAGAATCGGCACTTTGTGTCTGCTCCACTTTTCATCACTTCAGCTTGGTAGTTTTAGGTCAGTACGCTTTGTCCATGAGCAGCTAAGGTGAAACCTTCGCTCTCTGCCTTTAGCCCTGAGCTTTGCAGCTGCTTATCGGTGCGCTTTAATTCAGTATTTAGCTTGTTTGCTACAGGAAACGTTTTCGCCAATCAGTGGTTCATGCGCATTTCCTTCTTTACCATTAATTTTACAAATTACAATTCTACAACGCTACTATTCTTTGAAAGAAAACTTGCCTCACTTCATTTAGGTCGTTCAGCCTGGGTATCATTCATTAAATCAATAACAAATTGTTTGCTCTCCTCCAAGATAGAATGAAGCTTTTTATACCTCTTATATTTTCAATATGTTTTAGCATCCAGCTGTTAAATGTTTCAAGATATTACACCAGTTCAATTTTAGTGATTTTTGTAAGAACATTCAAAGTGGATCAGTCCTCGGTTATCTTGCACTTTGGGTAGGTAAAGACGACCAATGAGTGTCTTTGTGAGTTGCAACTTATTATAAGTCAGCAGCTTACGAATTTTTCTATTAATTTTATTTAATTCTCAGATATCTCAGTTCAACACATTGAAGCTATAAGTAATAATTGAAACTGCTAAGGAATTTATGGCTAACACTTTGTTATATGTATTTATGACTAACACCTTGTCATGTGCCTTTAACTCAGATTTCAGAATTGCTCCTGCTCTCTTATAATGATTCTTCTCTTTCATGCTTGCATCCCGAATGCCAGAGCCTCCGTTTATGCTCAATTTCTTTTATAACTGTATTCAAAATTTAACCCGATTGAATTTAGCAATTACCCTTTCTTGAAAGTGGTTTTAGCACAATTATCAAATCTAACTCCATCCCGATGTCATCACTGAATGCTTTCACAGTAGTTAATAGGCCTTGAAACTCATCATTGTCTTTGTCATATAAAATAAGAGGCTTGCCAATTTTATAACCACGCACTGTTCTCCTAAGTTCACTTGTAATGGGTATTAGGATTCAGCAAAAATATTAGAGGTGAAAATACCATAGTCGATGCCATTATTGTTCGAACATAGTGCTCCATTACAATGATATAACTGGAGATTCATGTTCCACAATGACATATACACCAGAAAGTTTGAAATTGCTGGAGAAATTTTGACGATGTGCCGTGATTTCAGGATCCATATAATACGGTATGCCTTTAACATCTCATCATGGGTATTGTGTTGAAAGCAATGGCCTTGCAATAAGCAGTACGCCCAAACCATCCTCCCCAGAGCATCGGCTCTCAAAAATCATATTTCCGAATCATCATCTTTTGACTGCAAATATTGACAAGTAACAGTTTAAACGTTGCACCAATACCAACAAAGTCAATAGTCTTGGTAGGATCTGCGAACGATCATGGGAGTTGTTGCTTTCACTAGACTCATCAGTTTCAAAAATCCAATGACAAGCCTTTGCAGCGTCATATCCACTCCAAAAGATGCAAATGAAAAACTAGACAGATGAACGTTGATACAGGAATCCCCAGAAAAAATACGAAGACACAACACATATAGCACAACCAAATCCTAAAATAATCGATACACCCACACCCAACCTCAGTGGATGACTCAAACTTCAAACGGTCAAAATTTAACTTTAGCCCGTAATTTCTCCAACAATCGCATTAGCCCTGAAAACTAAAAAGGGGAAGCAACACTGGTAACATAATTTTCCCCTGCAGATGCGAAAAAGGAATGTGTAAAATATTAATGTTAGCTATAGGAACGTTAATGTTCTAACAAAATCACACAGATGAAAAAAAAATGCAAACACCAAGAAAAGAAAAAGAATTGAAATATAAAAAACTAGAACACAGTAGTGATTTTAATTAACACACAAATCCAAGCGTAAGCAGAGGCGCATCTATCTATCTATCTAGCTGTATCTATATCTATCT